>NW_013668178.1:98122-104347 GCF_000517525.1 Limulus polyphemus
CGTACTCGAAGACTTAGTTTATTCATATATGTATATATATATATATATATACATAGTTCACAACGCATTCCTGACCATTCGATAATGTAGTGCTGTCATGGAGGGTTTTATGACTAGAGGATAACGTTACGGATCTTTTTGAGAAAAGATGTTTGTACACTGAAAATATTAATTATTGTTGAGCCAAATAACACAACAATAGCGAAAATATTAAGTATTGTAGAGATCAAAGAACACAACATTAGCGAAAATATTAAGTATTGTAGAACCAAAGAACACAGGATTAGCGAGACTATTAAGTATTGTAGAACCAAAGAACACAAGATTAGCGAGAATATTAAGTATTGTAGAACCAAAGAACACAAGATTAGCGAGAATATTAAGTATTGTAGAACCAAAGAACACAGGATTAGCGAGAATATTAAGTATTGTAGAACCAAAGAACACAAGATTAGCGAGAATATTAAGTATTGTAGAACCAAAGAACACAATATTTTAAAGAAAGGAGACTCCATCGTTTCCTTGGAAAGTGGAAAAGCTCTCAAATTATGATGTTTAGGACGATACTAGGCTTCGAAGCCATACACAAAGGCAATCCGAGGCAATATTGTATTTTGAAAATTGAAAGCTGTGGTTACAAAAGGCATAACTCAACCCAAAACAACATTGCAATGAAGCTGAGCATAGCTTTTAGTACCTTTAGTAAGATAATAGACTGGTTAAGTGCAGCTCTGTGGATAGTGTGCCGGACTGTGGATCTGAAATTCTGTGGTTACCGTTGATGAGGCTTCTGGTGAATTGTAAGAGTGATTGGTCAAATCAAACTCTTCGATTTGAGTAGACCAAGAATTGGCGCTGGGTGGTGTTTACTAGATATCTTTCCTGTCTGTCATTTCAAAATTAGAAACTGTTAGGTCAGGTAGCTCTCGAATACCTTTGCTCGAAATTCAATAAATAGATAATAAACAAGTATTTGAAGCTGAGGAAGGCTTACAAGCTTCTAGTCACATCTGGAAATTAATACCTATTTTCGTGGAAGAGGTGGCTGAAGAAACTGGAATAACACCAATTCCATTCCACTACACATCTGTCAAGTCTTCGAGATACAGTTCCAATAGACTTGGAAACTGATGTATAGGTACAATGGATACTTTGTGGAAATTTAAGACTGGCCTCGCTTTCTTTTGCAGAAGCTTGTTAGAGTGGAAATGGTTGTATAGGGAAATAACGCTGTCAACAACGGAGTAGTAGTTCCTCAGGGCTATAACAGCAGTATGTTTTGGTGATTAAGCTAAATAATGCATTGGCTGCAGAGATACCTCTTTAAATGGCCTGTGCCCCTCAGTCCTTACTTACGCAGATTTTAATATTTATAGGGTGTTCTCAAGAACTTTATGCTCGCAAAGCGGCTTCTCCAATTGAAGAAATTGGAGTCACTGATGTGGATAATCATGTAAATGAACAAGTATTGTAGCTCAAGATATCATTAACAGTCTCCAGTTTTAAAAATCGCTGCATCAATGCTCTTTTCATTATTTTGGATACTTCAGATAACCAAAATAACAAGGATTACAATAAAAGAAATGGCTTACTTGATCTTCTGGCCTACTCTGTATATCTTAACATCTCATAAAACCACTGATCTGGAATTTCATTTCTTCCAAGTTAAAGAAAAATCAAGCAATCTGTTTCAATAATATCATGATTCTAAACCAGTTGTACCAATTGAGACAAATAAATACGAATACTTGTAAATAACTTTATTTTGCAACTGGCAGAGACAGTGTGTGAACATCACAGAATAAACTATATTTTATTAGTAATTGTGGCTCCAGATGACTATCCATCTCTGAATTAGGAAGTCAATTGTGCAGTAATTTTTAAAACAATGCTCAAATAAATTTTTATGTGAATTTTATCTACTTATTATTAAGAATAAAGCTACACAGTGGGCTTATCTGTGTTGTGCACAACACGGATATATCGAAACCAGATTTTTTTGCATTATAAGCACTTAGACTTATCACTGAGCTACCAAGGGACATTTTGTGTGACTAGATTTTAACATAAGAATTTATTTATTTTGCAATAACGAAGAATGGTTTATCGAGACATTATTATTTATTGTGATTACTCTTTTTTATTTTACGGTTGGCTGGCTATTACAACGCTAGAAACCGGGTTTCGATACCCGTGGTGGGCAGAACACAGATAGCCCATTGTGTAGCTTTGTGCTTAACTTCAAACAAACAAACAAACTATTACCAATACCTGAATGCATATCATATAATGCATTATAAACATAATGAAGTGATTTATTTTTTGAGGAACATACTACATGTTTCGACTGAACATTGGTCTGTCTTTTGGTAACATAATTTATAAATCGTTGTTTGCCAACTTATTATCATATTCTGTGCTTAAGCGTAAATGTTTAATTTTGTTCGCTAATTTATAAATTTTGTGTTGATACTGACGGTCGCGGGTTCGAATCCCTGTCACACCAAACATGCTCGCTCTTTCAGCCGTGGGGGCGTTATAATCTGACGGTCAATCCCACTATTCGTTGGTAAAAGAGTAGCCCAAGAGTTGGCGGTGGGTGGTGATGACTAGCTACCTTCCCTCTAGTCTTTCACTGCTAAATTAGGGGTGGCTAGCGCAGATAGCCTTCGCGTAGCTTTGCATGAAATTCAAAAACAAACAAACAATACTTTATGATAATCATTTCTGTTTTGGAGTGATAAGATAAACTTGGTTACTGCGTAACTTAAGCAAACCAACAAGTTATCTTCTTGCTTAGAACAGTTTATTTTAGGGTTTATATTATCAAATTCAATTTCAATGTATATACTAACAAACTGATCTTATTGTGTATCTCGATATGCTATCTTGCTTTGAACATTCTTAATTTGTTTGTTCTTAATACAAGCCTTCTCAAGTTTTTCTTTTGAAGTAACACCTATGATCCTAATTAGATAAATATTGGTTGTGGCTTGCGATTAATGGATCTTTTAAGATATATATTTTTTAATTTATACGTTTATTGTGACTAATAGAGAACTATTAATTGGATTTTTAACCAATGAGTTTTTCCTTTTTCAAATTATATTAAACTATTACGTAGAATTTGACTTTCAGAAATTATTAACTCTTCATTTTTTCATATTAATTATTTCTTTTTTACAACAACCATTCATATCTGATTTGGGCCACCATGGCCAGGTGGTTAGGGCGCTCGACTCGCAATTTGTGGGGTCGCGGGTTCGAATCCCTGTCCCACCAAACATACTCGCCCTTTCTGCTGTGGGGGCGTTATAATGTGACGAGCAATCCCACTATTTGTTAGTAAAAGAGTAGCCTAAGAGTTGGCGGTGGGTGGTGATGACTAGCTGTCTTCCCTCGTGTAGCTTTGCGCGAAATTCAAAAACTAACAAACAAGCAAATAAACCTATTTGATTTACAACATTCGGCAGTTTCTGAATTTAAAACGTTCTTCAAGATGTATGTTGTTTGATTTTGACAAAAAAAAACATAGGTGTATATGTTACTTTTTTTTTCAGTACAAAACATTTAGCAGCCGTGAACTTGAAGATATTTTAGCAGCTGAAAGACGACAGAAGATCGAATATGGTTCTGAGAATTCTGCCCGAAACTTGACACTTGATGTCTCAACTCACAACTCCGACTCTGGTGTTTCGACTAAGAGTTTTGGCTCTGATTCCGAAGGTAACGTGTCACTCTAGCAATGCTATACATACTTTCATTAACAGAGTTGGTTAGAATTTCTAATATATCTAATTTTTATTATATTATTGTTATAGAGATTGTTTTGTTTTGCTTTGTTTATTTAATATATGTATTCATGACTAACCTAAATCTCCTAAGTTAGCCGAACCTCGTGAAGTATTATTAGGATTACGGTCGAAAATATCGTTATTATCGAGGGTATCTGAAGCAATGCATTCTATATTTTATAAGTAAGAACGTCAGAAAAGTATATTTAATTAGTTATACACTTTACCAGGTTGATTTTTTGTTTCTCTCTCTAAGTAGGTAGCTAGCTTTGATATGTACTTACATTACACGAACTTCGGAACAGTTTATATGATAACATCACAGTCGCTAGGCGTTTGGCACCCTCTATCTCAGACCGAATGTGAAAGGATTAAGATTCATAGACTCTAGTGGCGTCATTGGCTTAAGCAAAAAAAAAAGTTTTGGTGCTACGAAACGATTCCATGTATATTGATGACAAGTTGATATCTTAGATGGTGACACCAGGAGTTTTTTAGATTCCATTATCATATGCTAGCAAAGCGTGTTGTTATCGCTCAGAATTTTATTGTACAAAAGTTAAAAACACAATAATTTTGAAAACTTAAGGCCCAACAAGAGTTTTTTTTAATGCACAGTTAGAGATGGATGAGGTAGTTTAATATTTCACGTTACTTCTCATTCTTAATAAAAAAATTATTTGCCCCTCAGTGATTCAGCGGTAAGTCTGCAGATTTACGTCTCCAAAAAACGGGTTTTGATTCCTGTGGTGGGCAGAGCACAGATAGCTCATTGTGTAACTTTGTGCTTAACAACAACAAGTACTAACCAAACATTTTATTTAAGTTGAGGACTTAATATATCCTTAGAATAGTAAAATTATCATGTTCATATATATATATATATATATATACTTCAAAATTACATGCATAGCCAAAATTTACTTAAAGTCAAAGCTATGAAGTTAACTAACTTTCATGTACAAATAGCGACGAAAATATTTCAAGAGATTTCTGCTGAATAAAATGGAAGCATCTAGGTTCTTCATTAAAGGCAGCTTTATATAATTTAACTTCCATTCAAATGAATTTCCTGATTATATAACTTGACTGTTGTAAGCCTCACCTCCCCGGTGGCTCAGCAGTAAATCAGTGGGATTATAATGCTAGAAATCAAGTTTCATGGTGGGCATAGTGTAGATAGCCCATTGTGTATATGTTTGTACTTTAAAACAAACAAAACAAGACTGTTGCGAACCGTACCATAAAGCTTCTTGATACTGGTATGTTTTATTAAATAGAAAACAAAAGTATTTTGTAACATACCAAGATAAAGACGAGTTCTGAAAATATAAAAGTACATTCAAACACAGATAACTAGAGTACGTTATACAACAAGAACAGTCGTCGAAAGCCGTTTCTTTATCAACAGATTACGTATATGTGAATAGGGGTTTGATTTCCTGATATCCAATCCTTGGGAGAATTATAATTCTTCGACTATAATTCGTCAGAAATTGAAAACAAAAACCTAGAATTTCGATTGTGTCCTAAGCCTATTCTGTGTAATGCTTTATAATGGTAAAATGTCATAAAATATAGTGTTTTTAGCTTTTTAATTCCTTTTTTCCAGTTGTATATTTCAACTGTGAATTTCACAAGCTTGCCCTGTTATATTTTCCCATGATTATTTATTAATCTTTGCTGATAGACATTGATGACAAATGCCTTTGAACAACTGGTCAAAGAAACGGCATTTGATAAAAACGTGTCTACTAGTTGGATACCTATTATCATGATCTTTTGAAAGCTAGATAGATTCCTGTTCATTGCAGAATAACCGTGGTATGACTATATCTGTGCATTTATAAGGCTTCAGCAATCACTTGACAGGTCACGTGGTCAATCTATTTTCCTGATGATGAGAAATGGAGTGCTTTACGTATATATTTGGAAGGGTCCTAACAAAGTCGATGTATTTTACGTTCAATCGTATAGTATCATCTCCCTGCTTGGGAGAATATGTCTAGATTAAGCCCTGTGACAAAGACCTATTGGGCACAATGGGACCAGTTGAAGCTTGAAGATGGTATTCGTCTCCAGAGATGGGAAAGTGACAACCTGGCAAACAGTTATACCGAGAAAGTTACGGGAAGTTGTGCTGCGTCAATTCCATGATAGTTTAACATGAGAGTTAAGAAGACATTGAGTGACAAAGAACTATTGGGCACAATGGGACCAGTTGAGACTTGAAGATGGTATTCTTCTCCAGGGATGGGAAACTGCAGACGGGAAATTGACGACTTAGCAAACGGTTATACCGAGAAAGTTATGGGAAGTTGTGTTGCGTCAATCCCACGATACTTTAACAGGAGGACATCTCGGAGTTAAGAAAACATTGAGTCACCTACGACACAGATTTTACTGGATAGGTATGAGACAAGATGTGGAA
>NW_013668178.1:105347-109077 GCF_000517525.1 Limulus polyphemus
TGCTGTATCAAATAAAATAATCTAAGCAAAACTCTATCAAAGTATTATGTGGCTCATAGATATTCAGTAGCGGAGATAGGTTTTGACCGGATTGAGTGACTCAACTTAGATATTTAAAGAGTTTGAAAAACACATTTTCAATTCTATGACATATTTATTTGTTTACTTTCTCAGAAATGTTGTAGAAAAGCATATTATTGTTTAACATACGATTTGTTTGATTCAATCCATCATGCATAAAAGTACCCTCACTTCTAATATTCAATAAAGTCATTAGTGCGATACCCAAATCAAAATCCATAAATTATGTCATTTCTCTTTATAGTTATGTTTTATTACATTATTTATAATTATCTTAAACTTATTAATTGAATGCTATTTATAAATACAACATATAAAATAGTACTTTCTTAATGACTATGTAACCAATGAACACTAGAAGCAGAAGCTGCATAGATAAAAAAACAATTCACATTAAAAGTATATACAAAAATTGTAAAAAAAAGCACAATTCACCGAATTTAGAACAATTTCTAAGTTACGTAGAAGTGTGAGAAGTACTACGCTATATATGCATGCTGGTAAACACCACAGTTGTAAATGTGGACATTTTACAATATCGATAAGTAAATGGTGATGCTTTTTAAATGACTTACAAAGTAGATTGATTTTATGATAAAAGAAAAATAACCTTGATATTCTAATTTTGTTTGTAAACATTGTCTTGATTATGTAATATCAAACATTTTTTGTTTCTTATGCAGTTATATTGCTCTGCACAATCTTTTAAAAAATAATATTTTGTAGTTTATAGTTCTCTTTTTGGTTACCAGACGTCAGGGTTGCTTAATTTGGAAGAGCTGTTACGGGTTTTGTTTACGTCAATCCATGCGCAAACACCCGTATCCAAGGTGAGTAAAAGGTATGCCTGATTAAAGAAATATACTGAATTCTTCACTAGTGTAGAAATAACTAACCATGGGAGATGTGGGGGCCCAAAATTTAGTACTTACTTCCTCGAATAAAGATCGTCCCCAATCCAATCAGGTAGGCAACTTTTCTTAGTTCTGTAGAATTATATGATGATTAAAATAAAATGAAATATTATAATTATCATCATTACACGTTGAATCAGGAAAGTTTTATAAGAGCATTTAACCATGTTGTACTATATGCACATTGAGAATATATAAGGGGAAGATGTAAAGTATAGTCATGTTCGGCGTCTTATTTCCGTTTACTTAAGAAAAAATATCCGAATTCGGAGCTTCCTTATTGAGTCTTTTTCTTTTTCTAGGCTAACTGTGTTAAAGTGAACCATCGTGGGTTTATATCAAATTATACTTAGAGTGAAACTAAAAACACCTGGGAAGTAGTATGGCTAAATAAATAAACTTTTTTACGTTCCTATTTATAAAGATTAGGATGTATTGTTTTATCAATTGAGTATCCTTGATATTAAAGATACTTTCGGCCGAAATCCGAATATTATCTCACAAGTTTCGTTCAGGTTAGGAAATTTAAGTTAGTCTTAAACAAATATATTAAGATAACATTGCAAAACAATGCAACAAAGTATAATAATGAAAACTAAAATTAAAAAGTAATAACATTCCATATATTAAACAGTCTAACTAATACCGTTGATGAAAGTAACAATAAGTAAATAATATAGTATACCTTACTTAGGGAACAAAGCAACACTAGTTGTTGGCTTGAACCACTGTCCTGGTATTATTTTCCTATTGAGCAAGAACGACATTTTTAGTGTATGATTAATAATAGTAAAAAAAAAAAAGGTATGCACCAGAAAAAAACATATGATGAAATAGACAGTGTTATAAAACATTAAGAACACACAGAACAAATTATATTTTTGATGGAAAGCTGTTATCAGCTTATCTAGTAGTCAAAGCCTGAGTAAAACATTCTACAAATCTAGACAGTGTTATAAAACATTAAGAACACACAGAACAAATTATATTTTTGATGGAAAGCTGTTATCAGCTTATCTAGTAGTCAAAGCCCGAGTAAAACATTCTACAAATCGTTTTACATTATTGCCAATTACAATAACGATAACCGATCGCTCTTCACCTCGGCCTGTGATTACTAAATATAAAGAACAGTTAGTGTAAGCAGATCTGTTATCAAGTTAGAAACCTTGTCGACCTTGTAATGTTGTTAACATCTTCTACTATATATTGTCACAATGACATTAACGTAAGTGCTCTATCTGGAAATATTATTCAGTACTAAAAAACAGTTATTATAGACATTCGTATCAAGAACACTGAGGCATTCTTTAGTGTTCTCAAATGTTTTTAGAGGACTGGGACTTTTGTGAGGACTATATAACACCTTATTAAACGTCAAAGAGATCTCGTCACAAGGGAATAAAAAGAGGTCTACTCTTCGAAGGCGCTCGGGTAGATTGCGAATTATCAATTGTTAAAATACTTCTTCAGTAAAAACGAGTAGTTTTAAAACCGTTGATTTAAAAGTTTTTTTACACAAACTTAATAAGTTTTGAATTAAATATAAGCTTTCAAGTACTTTCAGATGTGAGGCTAGGTTTAGCTATTTGTTTATAAAATAAGTTTTTCAGTTATGCATGTTAATATACTGTATTTGACTTTGATATTTTAGGTTGAAATTCGTAAAAAAACTTTATCTTTTAAATGAAGCAAAATATTTTAATTCGTAATATTTTTGTTAACAAGCTTTGTTGCTCATGAATGCTAAATAATTCTAGTTATTTTTAAAGTATGAAGATAGGACTTCGTGTAGTACAGTACTAATCAAGATAGGACTTGTTGGTGTGGTATAGTACTAATTAAAATAGGACTTGTTGGTGTGGTACATAATTAATGAAGATAGGACTTGTTGGTGTGGTACATAATTAATGAAGATAGGACTTGTTGGTGTAATATTGTATAGAACTAACGAAAATAGGACATTTCGATGCAGTACAGTACTATTGAAAATAGGACTTGTTAGTGTGATACAGTATTAATGAAGATAAGACTTGTTGGTGTAGTATACAACTAATGAAGATAAGACTTGTTGATGTAGCATTGTACTAATGAAGATAGGACTTGGTGTAGTACAGTAATAATGAATATAAAACTTGTTGGTGTGATACAGTACTAAAGAAGATACGACTTGTTGGTATAACACAGTACTAATGAAGGTAGAACCTGTTAGTGTAGTACAGTACTAATGAAGATAGGACTTGTTGGTGTAGTACAATAATAATGAAGATAGAACTTGTTGGTGTAGAACATTACTAATGAAGATAGGACTTGATGTAATACAGTACAAATGAAGATAGGACTTTTTGGTGTAGTACAGTACTAATGAAGATAGGACTTGGTGTAGTACAGTACTAATGAAGATGGGACTTGGTGTAGTACAATATTAATGAAGATAGGACATGTTGGTGTAGTACAATAATAATGAAGATAGGACTTGTTGGTGTGGTACAATAATAATGAAGATAGAACTTGTTGGTATACAGTACTAATGAAGATAGGACTTGCTAGTGTGGTACAGTACTACTGAAGATTGGACTTGTTGGTGTGGTACAGTACTAATGAAGATAGGACTTGCTAGTGTGGTACAGTACTACTGAAGATTGGACTTGTTGGTGTGGTACAGTACTAATGAAGATAGGTCTTGCTAGTGTGGTACAGTACTACTGAAGATTGGACTTGTTGGTGTGGTACAG
>NW_013668178.1:109087-109914 GCF_000517525.1 Limulus polyphemus
GAAAAAATACAGTACTAATAAGAATACAACCTCTTGGTATAGTACAGTAGTAATGAAGTTAGGACTTGATGGTGTAGTATCGTAGTAACGAAGATAGAACTTGTTGGTGTGGTACATAATTAATGAACATAGAACTTGTTCGTGTGGTACAGTACTAATGAAGATTGGACTTGTTGGTGTGGTACAGTACTAATGACGATAGGACTTGTTGGTGTGGTACAGTACTAATGAAGATAGGACTTGCTAGTGTGGTACAGTACTAATGAAGATTGGACTTGTTGGTGTGGTACAGTACTAATGAAGATAGGTCTTGTTGGTGTGGTACAGTACTAAAGAAGATTGGACTTGTTGGTGTGGTACAGAACTAATGAAGATAGGACTTGTTGGTGTGGTACAGAACTAATGAAGATAGGATTTGATATAGTACAATACTAATGACGATAGAACTTATTGGTGTAGTGCAGTATTAATGAAGATAGAACTTGTTGGTGTAGAACAGTACTAATGAAGATAGGACTTGGTGTAGTACAATATTAATGAAGATAGGACTTGTTGGTGTAGAACAGTACTAATGAAGATAGGACTTGTCGGTGTGGTACATAATTAATGAAGATAGGACTTGGTGTAATATAGTATAGAACTAATGAAAATAGGACATTTCGATGCAGTACAGTACTATTGAAAATAGGACTTGTTAGTGTGATACAGTATTAATGAAGATAGGTACTTGTTGGTGTAGTACAACTAATGAAAATAAGACTTGTTGGTATACAGTACTAATGAAGATAGGCCTTGTTGGTGTAGTACACTACTAATGAAAATAGGAC
>NW_013668178.1:110734-116588 GCF_000517525.1 Limulus polyphemus
TGAAAATAGGACTTGTTGGTTGGTACAGTATTAATTAAGATTGGGCTTGTTGGTGTGGTACTGTACTAATGAAGATAGGCCCTATTGGTGTAGTACACTACTACTGAAAATAGGACTTGTTGGTTGGTACAGTATTAATTAAGATTGGGCTTGTTGGTGTGGTACTGTACTAATGAAGATAGGCCCTATTGGTGTAGTACACTACTACTGAAAATAGGACTTGTTGGTTGGTACAGTATTAATTAAGATTGGGCTTGTTGGTGTGGTACTGTACTAATGAAGATAGAACTTGTTGGTGTAGTACACTACTACTGAAAATAGGACTTGTTGGTTTGGTACAATACTAATGAAGATAGAACTTATTGGTGTAGTGCAGTATTAATGAAGATAGGACTTGTTAGTGTGGTACAGTACTAAAAAAGATAGCACTTATTAGTGTGATACAGCACTAATGAAGATAGGACTTGTTAGTGTAGTACAGCATCAAAAAAGATTGGGCTTATTAGTGTGGTACAATACCAATGAAGATTGCACTTTCTGGTATGTAACAGTACTAATGAAGATAGAATTTGTTGGTGTGGTACAGTAGTAATGATGACAGAAATTGTTAGATGTAGTACAGTACTTATGAATATAGGACTTGTTGGTGTGGTACAGTACTAATGAATATAGGACTTGTTGGTGTGGTACAGTACTAATGAATATAGGCGTTGTTGGTTTATTGCAGTACTAATAACGTCAAAACTTATTTGCGTGAAAAAATCTGAATGAAATCAGAACACGTTAATATAATGTAAGTATTTGTTTGTTTTGAAGTTAAGCTACACAATGGGCTATCTGTGTATTGCCCACCACGGGTATCGAAACCCGGTTTCTAGCGTTGTATGTCCGCAGACATATCGCTGTGTCACTGAGGAGCTGTAATTATATCTTGTGAACAGTGAATGAAGCTACTTAGAGACAGACATACAAAATAATAAATAAACTATTTTCGAAAACAAGAAAAAATATATAATTTTGTATCGAAAGTAATTAGTTACGTTTGTGAACAAATATGGGGAACCTCACCCCAACACAAAACAAAACATGAAATTTACTAAAACTCCATATATTTTTCTTCAGCTCTCTGAACTTCATGTATATCTTGTGCCGAACGACAGATGGATAGAGAAACGAAGATTAGCCATAAATCAAGTTGTTGATGACGCAGTGTCTTCAGGGTTCGTGAGGTAAGTTAAGAAGCACTTTTTATGTTAAATATTAAAAATCTGTAGCACTTTCAAGCAGTAGTGTTATTAATTTTTATGTAATCTATAAATAAAAAATAAGTTATTCAGTATCCTTTAATTGATATAAATGATTATTAAAACGATTTGAAGTTGTAACTCGTCTTTGGTTCAACATCGTTATTATTAGGAATTTAAAATAAGACTATTTGAAACACTACTTATAACACCTATTGTTATCTGCAAATATTGGTTATGATTATGTTTAGAAAGCACTGGAGAAAACACGGGCTCTCTTCTGTCTAGCGGTGGTGTCCTATCGCATCATATTTGTCAGTGCACAGTCTAGGTAGCATGGAGGCATCTCTTGTATCGAACTACCTACTTCAGTGAGTCAACCGATCGGTAGCAACCTGATGGGGTTTATTATATACGTGTTATTGAGTTATTAATTAATTAATTTTACGTCATTTAAATATTACCATATATCATTTTTACACCAAGTCCGAGATATAAATAAGATTGGATTACGCTTTTAATATAAAGAAGTGGAGATCAGGACTATTTAGTCGTTGTTCGTCACTATAGCAACAGGACAAACAACAGGAAGTTCAACCTATCATCAATAACTTGGTTTATAAGCGCCTAAACTAAGCAAACTAATTCAAGTTAGCTATCTCATTTTCAAAATAACTCGAAATTAATTAGAATATTTTTAAGTTCAGACAATGAGAACAAAAGTTATAAGGCTTAACTAAGTAAGTCCGGTTCGTCTTTTTTTTTAATTAAATACGATTTCATATGATTTATTTTTAAGAAAATGAAGTTAACTATTTTTATCAACAGTAATCAAGTCTAACATTGTATTTCTATTTTGCAGTCTACCCATATGCTAATGTATTAACAGTTAAGAAATAGACGTACTAATCTACTTCCTTGAATTTGTATAGTGACTTTCTGAGAGTATATAGTTCGCCATTTTAATACCTAACTTGTAATTTGTCAGTTCATATGTATCTTCTGTGGAGTTAGCACCTTAAAAGGTTCATGGCCAAAAAACACATGCATTGTTAAAGAAAAAGAAAAATAGTCTTACATTTTGAAATTGTAGACCATTAAATATCTAATACATGGTTGCTAATTTACTATATAGTGTATCTTATGGACACTTTGGATTTGTTTGTTTGTAGATTGTATAATCTTATACAAAATTATTAAAACTGAAGTAGACCTATTCCATAGCGTTTCCTCCCTCCAATGGCTCAGCGGTAAGTCTGAAGGCTTATAGCGCTAAAAACTGGATTTCGATACCCGTGGTGCCCAGCACAGATAACCCACCGTGTTGATTTGTACGTAACAACGTAAATTGAACTATTTTGACCATTGGATCTTAAAAATAACTCGAAATTAACTGGAATATTTGTAAGAAGTTAGGAATAATATTAATTGGGCCTTAAATAAAATATTCTGAGAGCTTAGCTTTCAATAGTGTTTATTCTCCAATGTCCTAACCTACAGGTATTGACTTAATGTAAATATTGTATATTTGACAAATAATTTACAGAATGCAAAACTACTTGAGACGTGCATGAGCAATATTTAATTATTAGTAATAAACTGTTGTTATAATTTCATAAAATAATTGAGTAGGACATAAGAAGTGAAACACGTACTAATGAAGTAAGGAAAATGAGATTTAGTAGTATTTATGTTCTGTCTGCTCTTTAAAATGACGTATTAATGTTTATTTGTTTATAATTAAGCACAAAGCTACACGATGGACTATCTGTGCTCTGCCCACCACAGGTATCGAAACCCTGTTTCTAGCGTTGTAAGTCCGCAGACATACTGTTGTGCCACTGGGGGGTACGTAGTAATGTCTTAAAAGGAAGATTCTCTTTAGTGATTGATAAATTTTTAATTGAACCATCAAAATAGTTTTACTGATTTATTCAGCTCATAATATAACTACAACAGTGTGTAGAAAATTTGAATCACCACTTATTGAGAAAGATAACATTTGGTAAAACTAAGCAGCCAGAACTTAATTTTAAAACAAGTGAAACGTGCATTGACCTGTAAGAAAACAAGAGTGACAATTGCAATTGTCTGAAACATATATTTGTGAGTTACAATTCAATTAATATTCCGTATTATTAGTATTTTCATACTTCTTCAGAGGTAACTGTTTTTAGTTTTTGTAGGATCATAAGTTAGATGAATCATACAATAAGAGACCTGGTAGCCTTATGGAAATTACACCTTTCTTGTTTATCTCTGCAGAAGGAAGGTCGCCTTTCGAAAATGTTCAGGTGATCCGGTTTCTTATTTTGCTGTGTGTGTAAACATGTGTAAAACAAAAAAATACTGAACATAAACAAATAAATCTATCCTTTTTACAGTCGTGAAATGTTCTTTTAATTTGAAAGACAATTAGTTAACAAAATAAAAACAATATTTGTAACTCGAAGAATACATAGATAAAAAACATTCACCATATTCCAAACACTTTAGAAACAAAAATTAGTGTTCTCCGATACAAATATTTCCTTACAAATACTGAAGCTCGAACTCACAATCTGATCGTTTATGATGTTATATGTATGTTAGGTAGAAATGCATGAAATTAATTTAGAAATTTCATACGATTTCCTTACACCTTTCTTGCGCTTGGCTTCTAAGCTGCTTTATCTTCATAGAATCAGATCACGCGACAAGCTTGAAAGGGCAGATGTTATGTTAAATAATGTAAGTCTAAAGGTAGACCTTTATCTGCAAAGTTCTGCTGATTACTGTCAGATTAGATTTATAGCGTTTCTCTTCAAAGCGGTGACTTTTACTGGAGGAAGTGAAACGTGTTGGTGAACACAAAACGTGATGATCGGTGTTATGTACAGAAATATTTTAAAATGTTATCATAATAGATGAATATACAATGGATTACAGGTAGATTCTACTTTTTAAAGGTGTACATGAGAAAAATGATTTTAAAATGTTATCCCAGTGACTGATTTAATTTTTTATCTCATGACATTAAAAGTATTACAACTATTTCACGAGGGTAAGTAAAGCAATGATAAACTGTTATTTTCTTAGCGCATAGCTACATTAATATGCTATCTGCATTCTATTCACCAGGGGGAATCGAACCCCAGATTGTAATGTTAGAAGCTCATAAACATACCACTGACTTACCGGTAGATAAGTTGTAATAAATGATAATACGGAGTTAACTATGAATCTAAGAATAAATTTGATTCTTTTTCTTTTTTTTAAGATATCCAAAAATAGAAGAAATCACAATAACTTCTATACAATTTCTCAACCAGAATCTGTTTTTAGTATTTAATGATAATTATAACATTTAATATTCATCTGGAGTTTTTGTTCATTATTTCACATTTCTCGGAAATTGATGCGCGTTGTTAGCGCGTTTCTTCATATTTTTAGATACTGAGTTTTAAAATTGTAAGTTATAGAGGACTTTAACATTACATAAATATGCAGGGGTTATTTTAAGATATTTTTAGACTGGACAAACCATAGGTTAAAATGTGTACTACATTGTAACGTTCCCTAAAGGGCGCTGAACGTTATTTAGCGCATTTATTTATGGCCAATTTGCTTTTTGGGATTTTTGTGCATCATGAAAATGTTTGTAAGATCATACATACTTATAATAGATGTTCATGAAACTCTTATTAAAATGTTTTCTAATGATGCTAAAATCTACATCATATTATAACATCCATTATTATATATAAAATTTTTAAAGAATTGTCCGCGGTTCTGAAGCTCTCCGGTATTTGAAACTGTACAAAATTCTATTTCCAGCACATTGAGCTTCTAGAACTACATAAAATAGTCCTTGTAAATATTACATACACATTACTATTATTAGATGTCTCACTGAATTTGTTTGGTTTGCTGGCCCAAACTGTGCTAATGAGCCTTGAACAGGCGAAATTGCAGTCCACAGGAGAGGATCCGGAGAATCAAATAATATGTTAGGTCTGTATGCCATAGATTATAATTTCAATTTTACATTCGCTGAAAAGAAATATCTGATATCATAGTCAAACTGAATGTAAATGTAAATTTAGTTTTACAGCACACGAATAAAATGATGCAATGTGAGTAATGCCAAGTTGTTGTATTTTGCTGTGTTTATGAGATATTACATAGCGTTTTTGGATGCATTAACTTGTTACATGTGTATGCGTACTATATGTTCGCATTAGTTTTTCTTAGAAACTACGATGTGAGGAACATTACCATCTGTACACAGAAACATTTTTGTAATAATGGACCTAATGTCTTAAAAGAATTAACTGTGATAATTGGTCATATAGTTTTTTAACTGTCTCTTCCATACAAATAGAGTTGAATAGACATTTAAATAATCTGATAGATATCATCACAAGTAGTTCTTCGGTGGCTCTGCGGTAAGCTAGAGGACTTAAGACACTAAAAGTCGTGCAAGTTTGTGTTTAAAAACAAACAGTAAGACAACCCATCACGTCAGGGGTGGGAAATAATTTTCGCAGGAGGGCCACTCTACGAATTTTGGTAAGCCGTCGCGGGTCGTACATTTTTCCTGTATTAAACAAACAGTAAGACAACCCATT
>NW_013668178.1:116884-125373 GCF_000517525.1 Limulus polyphemus
AACATAACAAACGAACAGCAAACCAAGCCATCACAGATGAACGTGTTTACTTATAACATAACAAACGAACAGCAAACCAAGCCATCACAGATGAACGTGTTTACTTATAACATAACAAACGAACAGCAAACCAAGCCATCACAGATGAACGTGTTTACTTCCTACTTTGGTATCATTAGCATAAAATACTTGCGCTCGGTTGTGAAGTTCAAAGGCTCATCACGTTTCACAGATAACCCAATGTACTTCTACGTCACCCCAAGGGAGGAGGGGAGAACAAAAAAGCGTTAGGACACCCGACCGTGGTACCTGAGCATTTGTACCAGGTTTGATCTCACTAGCTTTTGTGTGAGGATATGAATACAGTTTCAAACATGACGCTTCCGGGTTTATGAAGGAGTTAATAACACAGAATCCGATAGGAGATTTGGGCTCAGCGACCCCAAAAACCTATTTTTAAACTCCCTTCATGTTTGGGTGACATTCAGAGGGCCTTTTATTCCTCTTTAGTAAGTGGGCTACGTCTTATAGATAAGGACACAACCAGGCCATTTCAAGTTCGACTGCTAAATTTTATCCTGCTAGCTCCATAACTGTGGGAAAGGATAGCTGGACAAAGATATAGAGACACATTCAAAGCTAAGTCTCGCGGTGGGACAGCGATAAGTCTTCGGATTTATAATGCTAAAATCAGGGGTTCTATTCCCCTCGGTGGACACAGCAGATAGCTCGATGTGGTTTTGCTATAAGAAAACACACACACATATACAAAGATAAACATGACGCCCCAGGATCTCGAGGGGGGTAGGCTGGAACACAGAATCATCTGATGCCAGATTCGGGTTCAGTTGTCCTAAAAAACTATTCTTAGACCCTCATAATGTCTGGTTGACCTTCCGGGAACGCTTTAGTCCACCTTGATATCCTCTTCATAGTGAGACTACACTATATAGATATGGACACCGCCAGACCACTCCGAGTTCTCCTGCCAAGTTTAGACCTGCTAGCTTCAGAACTATGGAAAGAGTTAGCTGGACATAGAAACATGCATATAAAGTTATAGACTGGATTAATATAGGATAACAAACAAAGAGCAAGTCATAACGTGTCTCTTCGTATTTTGATATTATAGCAAACAGAAATCCATCATGTGTGTAGTTTGTATTTTGATATCTACTTTTCCGGATATCAGATGTATTTTCTTTCATTTTTAATATCGAATCATTTGTGAAACTTTTGAGCTGCCGATGGTGTTTTGAAGCTAAAAATTCATCTTGTCAACGTTTGGAGTTAGGTAATGTTTTCAGCACATGAGAAGCTTATACCTATTGTAAAATTGGATTTTACGTCAGTGAAAGAGTAATATGGGTCGCTTAGCAACGGTTGTACACATATTGATCTGGCTTTGTTTGTAAAGTAAAACATTTTTTATAGCTGTGCTTCTACTGATATTAGAACATGTTCTATGTTACTTGGAAAATTGACCTTTTTGTGTTACTGAATTCCATTGTAAGAGATATATCGTTTTGAAGAATTTCATTAAGGCCAAATAAATAGTTTGATGAGACCAAAGTATAGTTTACATTGTAAACTTCACTTTTAACAAATCAAAGTTTAGACATAAAATATACAAAAATATAATAAATTATTCATTTTCAACGTATTTGAGTACTGCGACCAACGGTAAGACATGAAATGACACATATCTTACAACCCTTAACTCAGCACTGGTATTTGAATTTAATAAAAAAATGCTCGTTTGTTTCGTTGTGTCGCATAGGTTTACTTAATAGGCTATCTGTGCTGTGCCTGCTGCAGGAATCGAACCTCGATTTTTAACTTATACTTCTTTACGCTTATTAAACTAGTTCCTGTGTGAAATTTTCACTTACTGCCTTGAAGTCTGTCTGACAACATCGGGATGTTTGTGTAATTACGTAAGAAGGTTGTGTTTGTGTATCTAAGAACTCTGTATGCTGTAGTGATTATTGAATTTTGTATTGTCTGTAACTTGTGTATGTGTGATTTGGTTGCATTTAACCATGCTGGGCAGACATACTCTACCACTAGACGTATTTAAGGAAGTTTTATAGATTTTAATTATGTTTTCGGTTGTTGCCAGTCAGACGTCGTACATAATTCGCTCTTTGCCATATTTTGTTTCTAATTTCATTTATATGCTTAGTCCAATTTAGTTTGGAATCGTAGGTTAGACCCAGGAATTTGGTTGTGTGGCTGCACGGAGAAGAGTTCCGTAGAGGTATAATTTTGGGGGCTGTTTGCTCTTCTTTTTGGATTTGAGTTGTGTTTTAAGAGCGTTTATCTTGATTCTCCATTTGTTGCCTTTAACCGTGGTTGTAAATTTGTCGCTACTATGGTTGGAGTGTTTGAGCTAACTACATAATCAGCAAACTGGGAGCAGAAGCAGGAATCTGGATCAGTCAGTGGGATTTCACTCGCATACAAGATGAATAGAATAGGGCTAACTACCCTTCCATGCGGGACACCTGTCTCCAGGGTAAAGTACTCCGAGAAGGTGCCCGACACATTAATTCTGTTGTCTAGAAAGAACCAGCGAATAATACCTCGCGGTAGTTTCATTTGTGACATTCTATATTTTAGTCCTTTCTGCTATATGGTGTCGAACATTGTACGACAGTAATTATCACTTCTATTGTGGTTTTCGGCACTATTTGTAGCTTTTCGGGCAGATTATTATCTAATATTTCCTGGTATTTTGTCCAGCTTCATTTTTTGCAATTAAATTCCAGGATATTTATTTGTTGACTATAATCTGGACAGAGATCAAAGTCGCCCCAGATTCGTAGATGATCACTGTCTATATCTACTCCGACATTAAATGAAATGAATGAGTTTACTACAGAACTAGAACATATACATAAATCTAAAATATCACTACTATTATTTACATAGCTTGTATGCGTCGGGTATTGTCGTTGAGTAAAATACTATCAGTATCCTCTATGAATACTTGTAGTTTTCTGCCATTTGCCGTAGTCATAGCACATCCAATTACTTCATGCTTACTGTTTAAGTCTCCTATTATTATGTAGTTATAGTTCTGGATTAGAATCCTTTGTACATTTATATCTATGTTATTTCTCGGAGAGAAATATAGGCCAGTCATAGTAAGAATAGTGTTATTTTCTAAGGTTAATTCTGCTGCTGAGCTTTCTCACTCAACCTGCTCTAAATTTTTAAGTTTACAGAATTGAAAAAAAAAACAACAACAAGAGAATTGTATGTTTCACAAATGCATCATTTATTCACGACCAAGGTTTCGCCAGTAAAGGCATCATCAGGTACTGTGGTCGTGAATAAACTACGTATTCTGGGAAACGTACAATTGTCTTGTTTTTTCTCAATTCTTTAAATATGGAGTTTCACCAAGTACCGTCTGTTTTAACTATCAATTATATTTTCAAGTTTAATTAACTGTGTATATTTAGGTACATGCTTATGTAGCAGTGCTTTAATATTTGTGTGTTTAAAATATACAAAAAATCCTAAAATTCACCACTAATATTTTAGGGTACGCTTACTATTATTTATTGTGATTTCCTCTGGGTTTATAGCGAGAGTTTGAAAGATACGTTTATTAAAACAACTTCTGCTTTTTCAATACGTTAATAGTGGTAGTACTACCAGTGTGATCTAGTAGTACTATCAATGTGACCTAGTAGTATTATCAATGTGACTTGGTAGTACTATCAGTGTGACCGGGTAGTACTATCAATGTAACCTGGTAGTACTATTAATGTGACCTGGTAGTACTATCAGTGTGACTTGGTAGTACTATCAGTGTGACCTGGTAGTACTATCAGTGTGATCTGGTAGTACTATCAATGTAACCTGGTAGTACTATTAATGTGACCTGGTAGCACTATCAGTGTGACCTGGTAGTACTATTAATGTGACCTGGTAGTACTATCAGTGTGATCTGGTAGTACTATCAGTGTGACCTGGTAGCACTATCAGTGTGATCTGGTAGTACTATCAGTGTGATCTGGTAGTACTATCAATGTAACCTGGTAGTTCTATTAATGTGACCTGGTAGCACTATCAGTGTGACCTGGTAGTACTATTAATGTGACCTGGTAGTACTATCAATGTAACCTGGTAGTACTACCAATGTGACCTGGTAGTACTATCAGTGTGATCTGGTAGTACTATCAGTGTGATCTGGTAGTACTATGAATGTGACCTGGTAATACTATGAATGTGACCTGGTAGTACTATCAGTGTGACCTGGTAGTTCTATCAGTATGACCTGGTAGTACTATCAGTGTGACCTGGTAGTTCTATCAGTATGACCTGGTAGTACTATCAGTGTGACCTGGTAGTTCTATCAGTATGACCTGGTAGTACTATCAATGTGACCTGGTTAGCTAAAAACATAAATGGCATTATAACAGCGCACTCAGCTATTATGTTCAATAAAAACTTAAACCGTAGGTCCAGCTTTCGTCGCCCAAAAGTATATCTAACCAATATCATAATGTCATGGTTGGCTTCTCTTCGCGGGCTCTTTATTTAACCCAGATTTTAATGCGGAAATATGACAACAGAGAGAGCCACGACGTTCAAGATTTTCAAAATAAAGTTATTCTTTCTCGCCGCCAGAGTCTTCCGGTGGATGATTTGGGTTTTATTTATTTTGCTAAAGTGCATTTATGTGAATTTATAATTTAAGTTCATAAAAATGGGTGGTTAAAATGGAGTATTTTAGTTGTAAAAGTTCAAGAATTTAAATATGAAAACAAAATAGCAAATCGATATTCGTTAGGTGAGAATGAAAATGACCGTTTTACTTAAGAGCAATGTTCATGTTTGTGTGAAAAAGAACGGAAGGATTTATATTTTTGAAATAACCAAATAGAAACTCATAATTGTTAAGGATTATCAGTGTGTATTATCATAGGTTAATGTTATCAAGTTTTACTTGTTATATAATGATCAACCTCACATACAAGAGAACGGGTTTTGATGTAATACAACAGTTTAACATTTGAGTATTTATAAACTGGGACTTGAACAATACAACTAAATAGACCTGTGATAGATCGTATGGAAAATACTAACATCGGAGTTTCAAACTGAACGGCGTCTTATGCGATATATGGGTTAAACTGTCAGGACAGACCTCTAGGGTTCAGATGTGGCAGTCCATAATTTTGGAATTTCTGATCACAGTGAGAGCAGTTAGTCAGCGTGCCACATCCACTGCCATAAGGGCTTTACGCTACTCTTTGAATTAAATAACGGGACTGATTGTCGCTTTTATAACACGCCAGCAGCTAAAAAGTACGAAGCATTTTTATGTTTAAAAACAATTAGCTATATATGCTTTGCTCACTGCGGGTATCGATACCCGATTTTTACCTTTATAATCACTTAGACCGGGGACAGTATGAAGCGTGTTCAGCGGCAACACATTAATCATTTAAACATCCGGCCTTCTTGTGTGAAATTGGTTTATACATTACCTCCAGTTGAGAACTAGGTTGTAATTGTTTCACTTATTCCAATGTTTTACAAAATTGTAGGAATCTATTTAAATATAATAGTACTGTCTGTTGTATGTCCATGTAACTACTTTATTAGGGTGTGGATGGACCTTTACCAAAATTGGTATGGAGGTTCATTGGGTCTATGGGGAGATATAAATAAATTTTCAATTTTGCCATTTGGCGTTTTGCGATTTTTATGGACGTTTTCTACAATTAAGGGAAGCAGCTTTTCATGTCCTAAGATAACCTTTCATTAAGCATGCATTTACATAACTTCCGTCCAGGGGACGGGTACACCAGCTAGTAGTTTTATAATTTACGAGAACGTTTATGCTATATAAAATATACGGTATTATAAAAAACGATTTTCTTGCTAATCAACAAAAAGTTAAAGCTTGTAATGTATCGGTAAAAGCCATTAAATTAAAGGGTCAGACTCAAGCTATATAATCTCTCATTCTTTCAAGCCATCGTTACAAAAACATTTCACGAACTGAATAAAATCAAACGTCGTGCAACAAGCTATTCTCGTCAACAAAAGCTTAGAATGATAATATAACTTTATTTCTTACTCATTTAGATGATAACATGGCACTTAAAACAATTACAGTTTATCATGTTCTGCACAGAATCCTCAATACGGAATAATGTTTAACGCGTTTTGAATTTTGATGTAGACAGCTGTCTTCATTTATGAACAATCTAGTAATTGGTTTTTGAATTAAAAACCCGTTCAGTAACAACAAAGATAATAGTAACGGTTCTCGTCTTTTATATAACAGGCCTAGCATGGCCTGATGGTTAAGTTGCTCTACTCACAACCCGCAGACTGTGTGATTGAAACTCGTCACGAACATGGTCGTCGTTTCAGCCGTTGGGGCGTTATAATGTTAAGTTTAATCCCACAATTTGTTGGTAAAGAGTAGCTCAAGAGTTGGTGGTGGATATATTGACTAGTTGCCTTTCTATCTTAAAGTTAGGGACAGTTAGTGCAAATAGCCCTTGAGTACCTTTGCAAGAAATTCAACAATCAAGCCTTTATATAACAATTGAATGAGTTAAAACACAGTTTCCATGAAATCTACCTAAATTCTAATAAAATGTACGTTATGCTGCATGCCGTACATTTTATATATCTTACAAAAACTGTTTAATTTTATTTTAGTTAAGCACAAAGTTACACAATGTGCTATCTATGTGCTGCTCAACATGGGTATCGAAATCTGATTTTTAGCGTCGTAAGCTTGCAGACTTACAACTGAACCACTAGGGGGCGAAATAAAAATTAAAGAAATAACACCAATTTTCGCCTGTGATAGATTAAAGGATCATGGTTATTACTGAACAATATTAAAAGCTGTTGTCATGTGTTTATTAATTGTTTGTTCGTGCACGATGATGACAGAATGTGAACAAGAAGTTCACTCTAAACCGTAGTTTCACTACAACAAAAATGGGTTTAGAATATTATTACAAGTGTTTCATGAATAGTAAACGTGTATCTAACACTATTTTTACTTCGAAACCACAGCTAATTCAAACATATGAGACAGGTAGGGACTGAAAGTTGTGTAACTTAACGACGATTTGTTGACTGTGAATACAGACTTGGTTATCTTTATGAAAATCAATATGTTTGACACGTCATACCTCAATTTACTCAGAAACGAAAAATAAAGGAACCAAAAGTAACGTTTCACAAATTATCTAATTCCATGTTATTTTTCATTTCTCAGTAGAGTTAAATGTGATGTGTCAAACTTATTGCTTTAATTATCGGAATTCAAGCTTCAAGAACAGGATGATTTTTTTTTATCTTAACTGTAAGCAGAAACCATCGTTGAAGAAGTTATTTTACATTGGGTTTTGTTTGATTGTTTTAGCCCAAAGCTACACAATAGACTTTTCGTATTTTCCGGTGATCGAACCCCAAATTTTAACATTATAGGTCTTGAAGCTTACCGCTGAGCCACCGAGAGCCTTTTTGGATAGCATGTGATATATTACAGGAACATAACACTTGCTCTCTGTTATCAAGTATCTTCTCTGTACTTTCTGAATGTAACAAGTGATGTATTAGAGGTACATAACGTTCAATACCTGTTAACAAGTATCCTGTCTGTGTTCTCTGAATGTAGCACGTGATATGTTACAGGTACATAACGTTCAATAGCTATTAACAAGTATTCTGTTTGTATTCTCTGAATGTAGCACGTGATATGTTACAGGTACATAACGTTCAATACCTGTTAACAAGTATCCTGGCTGTGTTCTCTGAATGTAGCATGTGATATGTTACAGGTACATAACGTTCAATAGCTATTAACAAGTATTCTGTTTGTGTTCTCTGAATGTAGCACGTGATATGTTACAGGTACATAACGTTCAATACCTGTTAACAAGTATCCTGGCTGTGGTCTCTGAATGTAGCATGTGATGTGTTACAGGTACGTAACGTACAATACCTGTTAACAAGTAATCCTATCTGTGTTCTCTGGATTTACCATGTGATGTGTTACAGGTACATAACATACAATACCTGTCTGTGTTCTCTGAATGGAGGATGTGATATGTTACAGGTACATAACATAATGTTTCGATACCCATGGTGGGCACAGCATCGGTAGCCCATTATGTAGCTTTGTGCTTAAGTACAAACACACAAACGAGAAGTATTGGTAAGTTACAAGTCATTAACCAGGTCATAGTTAGATCAATCAGCGAAACGTAAGCATACATATGTTTTTGGATTTGTAATTTGCAGCTGAAGTAGAAGCAGAAAAGCGAAAGACATCTGTAATATCTTTTTGAAAGTGGTCATTAAACATAACTGTATAAGTTCTCTATTAACTGATACCGTATTTTTCGGAATATAAGACGCACCCTTATTTTGAAGACAAAGTTTTTGGGAAAAAAAGCTACAGTCGCATTTGAAAGATTTTTATTTAACAAAAATTC
>NW_013668178.1:126347-128298 GCF_000517525.1 Limulus polyphemus
AGAATATAATTATCTTGTTGTATTAATTGAAGTAGAATATAATAAACATAAAAATTGAAAGAAAATGTTTTCTGTTTAAAGTTTTACATTCATCTGTGGATTGGTTTCGATAACGCTAAACATTTCTTTAAAAGTTATACCTTATATGCCTCCAGTGATCCAAAGTCAAAGGGCTTATAACGCTAAAAACTGGTTTCTAACATTCACAGGCCTGGCATGAGAAGGTGGTTAGGGCGCTCGACTCCCAATCTACGGGGTTGCAGGTTCGTATTCCCGTCACATCAAAAATGTTCACCCTTTCAGCCGTGTGGGCGTCATAACGTGACTATTCGTTGGTAAAAGAGTATCCCAAGAATTGGCGGTGAGTGTTAATGACTAGCTGTCTTTCACTGCTAAATTAGGGGCGATTAGCGCAGATAGTCCCAGTGTAGTTTTGCGTGAGATTCAGATCGACACCGGCGGTAGACAGAGAGCAGATAGCTCATAGTATAACTTTGTGCTTAACAATAACAAACTAAGTTATATACATAGTCTATTATTTAACTAATCTAGCCAATAAGATTAATTAGTTATTACAATGCAGTGAAAAGTAACACACTTTTTAGCACGCACGTGGAAACTGGTCTTACAATTAACTTTTATGGTAATTTATAGTACTTGTATATTATTTTAATCCTTGCTACAGCAGGAAGTCTTCTTTGGCGCCTGTAATCATCCGGAGATTAGCAAGGACATTTGTTTCCTTCAGAATTTCGCATAAAGTTGACAAGAGATATCTTTACATGATCGATTCTAATTTTAAGTTGATATAGTGCTAGTCAACAGCAGTATCTACCTCCAGCTACTGGGTTAATCTTGTCTGATCGAATAGTGGGATTTGGCCGTTACTCTTATAGCGCAACTGAACCTCCAAAGTGCAGAGCGCGTTTATACCAAACGGGTCGTGAACCGTGAATTCTCAGATTCGCTGTCCAGAAATATGAAACACTTGATCACGCCCGGCCTTACTATGAAAAAAACGTGTAGGTAGAGGCAAATAAAAAGTGAACAGGTTAGCGCAATTACATAGAACAAAACAATAGTTTGTATAAAGGTATGTTAGTAGATTTACAGACAAGACCAACACTTGTTTACAGGTAAAATAAAAGGACACATTTACATAGAACAAAACAGTGGTTTGTATAAAGGCATGTTAGTAGATTTATAGACAAGAACAACACTTGTCTACAGGTAAAATAAAAGGACACATTTACATAGAACAAAACAATGGTTTGTATAAGGTATGTTAGTAGATTTACAGACAAGAACAACACTTGTTTACAGGTAAAATAAAAGGACACATTTACATAGAACAAAACAATGGTTTGTATAAGGGTATGTTAGTAGATTTACAGACAAGAACAACACTTGTTTACAGGTAAAATAAAAGGACACATTTACATAGAACAAAACAGTGGTTTGTATAAGGGTATGTTAGTAGATTTATAGACAAGAACAACACTTGTCTACAGGTAAAATAAAAGGACACATTTACATAGAACAAAACAATGGTTTGTATAGAGGTATGTTAGTAGATTTATAGACAAGAACAACACTTGTTTACAGGTAAAATAAAAGGACACATTTACATAGAACAAAACAATGGTTTGTATAGGGGTATGTTAGTAGATTTACAGACAAGAACAACACTTGTTTACAGGTAAAATAAAAGGACACATTTACATAGAACAAAACAATGGTTTGTATAGGGGTATGTTAGTAGACTTATAGACAAGAACAACACTTGTCTACAGGTAAAATAAAAGGACACATTTACATAGAACAAAACAGTGGTTTGTATAAGGGTTTGTTAGTAGACTTATAGACAAGAACAACACTTGTCTACAGGTAAAATAAAAGGACACATTTACATAGAACAAAACAGTGGTTTGTATAAGGGTTTGTTAGTAGA
>NW_013668178.1:129102-131365 GCF_000517525.1 Limulus polyphemus
ATGTTACATCAATTTCGTATTTTCTTTTTGTTGAACATACACTTACTTGTACGTTGTACTCTAGGACTTGTATTTGATCTACAGATAAATGATGGAATAGTGTAATATACTTCTTTACGTCAAATCGGTCTCACTGTATTTCAGTGGGCGGCTTTTAAACATTAAAACTGCAAGCGTAATCCACACAGATAACGTAACACTGTGTCGTATTTACTTAACGTAGGGCAGTTGCGCTATATGCTAGTTAGAGGGCATAATTATTAATTAATAGGCATTATAGGCCAGAGGAAATTTTACGCCCCTTCACACCTGCACCCGGGGGCGACTGCCCCTTGCCACCCTCTTACTACGCCACTGGACCTGCCTACAGGTAAAATAAAAGGACATATTTACATTGAACAAAACAATAATTTGTATAAGGGTATGTTAGTAGATTTACAGACAAGAACAAAGATTTGTCTACAGGTAAAATAAGAGGACACATTTACAAAAAACAAAACAATGGTTTGTATAAGGGTATGTTAGTAGATTTAAAAACAAGAACAAAGACTTGTCTACAAGTAAAATAAGAGGACACATTTACATAAAACAAAACAATGGTTTGTATAAGGGTATATTAGTAGATTTATAGACAAGAACAAAGACGTGTCTACAGGTAAAATAAGAAACCAGGCTATATTGTTGCTAACAGTATTCTTGTTCTAGATCTACATGTACAGTATAATAATTTATTATACCTATGTGTGTTGCTTGAATACGATAAACTTTACAATAATATTCAAGAACTAGAAACTAATTTATCGGAATATTTTGACTTTGCCTACCATATTCGCTAAACCTGACTAAACCTATCCGATATCGTCATAGAGGAAGATTTCTGTATATTTCAAGCATATGTAACTTAATATGAAAACCTTCTATGAGACGTAAAACTATGACAAGTTACTAGATCTGTGGATTATTATTAAATCTTCTAAATTTTCCATTAGATTCTTTTCTTCAACCCTCCAGGAGCTCCTGGTAGTCAAAATTTCAAGCAATCATAAGTTACTGCTCAAACCACGCGCATAGTTTATAATCTGCTCTATCCATTGGTATTCAGCTATCGACTTGAGCTACTCTCAAAGCTGAGTTTTATAAGTAATTGTTCAGGTCACATGTTGTGACATCATAAAGGGTGGCTACAAAAAAACTATAGTATTAAAACCAATAAAGGAGAAGACAAATCGCATCAAAAACAACACATGAATCATTATACTTTCAAGGATGACAGAATCTTAACAAATATAAACCTATAATCGGGAGTGAGGAGAAAACCAAAAATATCAATCGATAAATACATTGTTGTTTACAAGCATGACTCCTTGAAGATGGGCCGAAATGAAATTTTGAACATTGCTTAATATTTTGCTTGGCGAATTTCACTAAATAAATGTTACATTATGACAAAATATCAGTTCTGAAATATCTTTCAGTTAAAATTGTTAGAATTATTGATATTAGTTAAATGTTGAAATTGGATATGCAGGTGTACACTCGTCACCTGAAAGGTACTCTGCGGTCGTATAGGGCTAGTGAAAAGGTGAGGGTGACGATTAAGTAGAGAAATGATGAAGAAGAGTGGTTTGATTAAATACAGAAGCATTTAAAAGCTAAGACATTTACAATTTGGGACAATAGCTTATCTTTAGGTAGTTTAGAATAACAGTTTAATAGATTTACCGTAAGAAATAACAGTTTATTTTGAGGAGCTAACAAAACAATGGCTGATCTAGTGAGTAAAGTAAGAGAAAGAGTCAAGAACAATAGTTCATATTTACACTTAAGAATGATGGTGTAATCAAAGTGTTCAGTGTTCCAGCTAACGGTACATTCATTTACACTTAAGAATGATGGTGTAATCAAAGTTTTCAGTGTTCCAGCTAACGGTACATTCATTTACACTTAAGAATGATGATGTAATCAAAGTTTTCAGTGTTCCAGCTAACGGTACATTTATTTACACTTAAGAATGATGATGTAATCAAAGTTTTCAGTGTTCCAGCTAACGGTACATTTATTTACACTTAAGAATGATGATGTAATCAAAGTTTTCAGTGTTCCAGCTAACGGTACATTTATTTACACTTAAGAATGATGATGTAATCAAAGTTTTCAGTGTTCCAGCTAACAGTACATTCATTTACACTTAAGAATGATGGTGTAATCAAAGTTTTCAGTGTTCCAGCTAACGGTACATTCATTTACACTTAAGAATGATGAT
>NW_013668178.1:132141-132934 GCF_000517525.1 Limulus polyphemus
AACATAACAGCATAACTGACGGTGACAAAACCTTGTCGAAACGTTGTACATTTGCTGTTATGTTAAACTTATATTAAAGTTTTTCTTCATTGCCCATTTAAGCCGTCTCCAGCCATTATTAGAATTTATTATCAGTTCGTTCAGTGTTATTTCATCATATCTTTAAACAAACAGGTGTTATGAATGGAGCTTCGATATTTCTCTTTGGTAAGAAATGTTGAATTGGATTATGGGAAATAATACTTCAATCAAACACACATTCCAATAGCTCTGATCATAAGTGAATAAAATATGAATATCCTTCCAGATTCTAATACATTTCAGATCCTAAATGACCTTATAATTCCATCACAACGTATCCTTTAGATGTTAATAAATATTTGTAGGAAATCCACGTTCGTATAGATCGTATTTTATCAATGCTGGCGTTGTACGGTAAACATTAACTTCAAATGTTCTCATGTTAGGCTACAAATGTTAATGTTATGTCTAGTATACTTCATAAGGATAATTCTTATCATCAAATAAAATAATTCTCCAACAGTGGTTTTTGCTCACCACCATGGTAAAAAGACACCCTGCTATTGAAGTTAGAATTCCGAAGTTTTGTATAAGCTAGATTGTTTGGTTTGTTTTTATTTCGCGCAAGGCTATACGAGGGCTATCTGCGCTAGCCGTCCCTAATGTAGCAGTGAAAGACCAGAGGGAGAGCAGCTAGTCATCATCACTCACCGCCAACTCTTGGACTACTCTTTTATCAACGAATATTGGGATTGACCGTCACATTATAACG
>NW_013668178.1:132944-138081 GCF_000517525.1 Limulus polyphemus
AGAGCACAGATAGCCCATTGTGTAGCTTTGTGTTTACCTTCAAATAAACAAACCATTTGATACTGTTAAAATAGAAAATAATACATAATCGAAACGGTGTTTATACACAGTCAGTAAGTCGTCTTTAAGTCATACAACTTTGAATTCCCACCCCACTCACACGTGTGAAATAGCTGTGTTTTGGGATAAAAATTGTGTTAGATATGCACTTACTACTTGTGATAAGAGTTAAAACCTATGTTGTAGTAACATTACGGTTGTAATTGAACTTTCTGCTGAAATTCAACTTTCTTTTTTGTTTCTTTTTAGAACAAAGCCACATTGGGTTATATGCTGTGTCAATCGCGGGGAATCGAACTTCGGATTTTAGCATTGTAAATTCGCAGAATTACCACTGTTCTGTCGGATGAAAGCTACACAATCAGCTATCTCTTCTGTGTTCACACCGGTTATCGAAATTTAATTTTTAGTGTTATAACTCTCCGCTGAGCCACCGGGGACGTGAAATTTAAGAGGGCTATGACTAGTACTCTGACATAACACCTGGTTAATGTTTTTGGGTGTTAATCCGCTAGAACGTTAAATCAAAATTTTTATTGCATATAAAACCAATTTTTACTGGTTCTCCTGTTGTATCGCACACTTGTTTTTTTTATTTGAAGTACAAGGCTACAGAATAGGTTATTTGTTCTCTGCTCATCGCGGTATAGAAATATGATTTTAGCGTTATAAGCCCACAAATGTATCACTGAGCTAGAGGGAGAGGGAGGAGGTACAAGAGACTATCTGCATTCTTTCGCACGCGACTACTATTGAGACAGAAGTACTGAAAGGATTTTAAACGAAGAGCTCTGGGAGTGTGTGATTTAGTGACTATAGAAGGGCTCTGGCAGTGTGTAAGGTAGTGACTATAGAAGAGCTCTGGCAGTGTGTAAGGTAGTGACAAAGATGGTCTCTGGCAGTGTGTAAGGTAGTGACAAAGATGGTCTCTGGCAGTGTGTAAGGTAGTGACAATGATGTTCAAAACATCTTTGAGCCTTTTACTTACATAGAAAAATAAAGGATGGGAAAAAGAAAGTCCTAGTGTTATCTGTGAAGATCATAGTCATGTGGATTGTAGGAAACAGGGTTTAAAAGAAACACCCAGTAGTATGTGTGAAGGTTATAATTACGTGGACTATATCAAATAGGTTTAAAAAAAACTTGTGGTGTCATAATCCGAAAGCCGGTACTTAAGAGGTTTCAAAATAAACTTTGCAATAGGTTTTAAAGAAGTGAAGATGATGACAAAACCTTGTCGAAACTTTGTACACTTGCTGTTATGTTAAACTTATATTAAAGTTTTTCTTCATTACCCATTCAAGCCGTCTCCAGCCATTGTTACTTGAATGATAAAGACAGTGAACTACATGACTGGGCAACTCCCACGTCTAAAGAAATATTAAACATACATTTTTGGGGATGTACCTTGTACATATGCCTTTTCCATTTGAAAGTTAAAAGTGTCTGAAATAATTGCTCTAATCAGGTATTATTATACTAGATGTACTTCCGCAGGGTCCCCGAAAGTGTCCTGATTCAAGAGTAAATAAATCCAAAATTAAGAGTAACAAATATTTTTATTTTTTGCTTTTGAAGTTCATATGTTATGCTACGTTGTAGCCGACAGAGTGCATAATTCCTCTCGTGATTCATGGCATGCGCATGTTATACTGACGTTACGACAGTACAATTACAACATTAAGCGTCCCTTATATGACGTCATTTTAGTGTCTACTGACTGACTGACTGACAACACATTACTGTGGTGTGAGTGGTTAAAACAGATGTCCTCTCCTAGCAGCGTTCTGCCCTCTTTGGGGAAAAGTACGCTTTAAGTTATTTAAAGTATTTATTTAACTATTTTAATATTACAATGGCCATGGTGTATGTTAAGAGTATGTGAAAATACCAAAGATATTTTAATATGTAATAAATATTAGCTCAAAATCTTCACATATAATATCAGGAGAACAAAGAAGAAGAATAGTCAACTATTCGAAAGCGCTCGAGTTTTGGCTCTTATTTTAAGCTATTACACTTTATATGTGATCCTCTGTGCTAACTCTTTTATCAAAACAGTTATAAAATATTTGTATTTTAGATACGCTATAGTTTTGTGATTGTCTCTGAAGGAATAAGTTGATAATTTAGCCTGCCTGTTATACAGCAATTAACATTACTTGTTCGGCATTTGCTTACGTTTTTCTCAGGGTTTTACCAACGGCAAACCTCACCGAGCTCAGGAAGGTTATCAACGACCAATTGGGCCAAGACGTTCTTCCCAAGAATTACTTGTTCTTACGAAGTGTTGGAAGGAATTTCACTCAGGTTGATGTCTTTATATTTTTCGTTAATAAAATGCCTATCAATTAACTTAATGCCAGTGGTCATCTTTGAAAATATATTGGCAGTTGACTTTTTATGGACGTATGTTGTTAACAAAACACTGATTTCTATTTCAATACAATAAACGCTATATTATATGAGCAGCATCACTAATAAGTTAGAATAATATCTTAACTTGTCGTCTAGGTGAAGCCACATCAAGAGAAGGATATGAAAACTAAAAATTATATGCCACCTTTCGTAAGTTTATCGTTCATTTACTTTTCCTGTTTGTTTTCTTTTACTAGTGACTTCAGCGCCCCACGTTTTACTTCATTATTAATTTAATTAGTTATAAAATCGTCGTCAAAGTAACATTACTGCTTTAAGATTCTCTGTCTTTTCGGTGCTATATTATTTCTAAAGGATATCTTCTAGCCTACATTAATGAAATTAATAATATTATCACACTAGTGATAAAAACAATATTTTAAAATCTTCACATTTTGTGAAGTTTTCTCTGAAAGTCAGTGAAGCGCATGTATTTATAATGTTGTTTTCTGTAACTTAGCAACTAGCAATTAAGTGTCCAGTAGTCACGAAAGTGTTCACTTTTAAATTATGATAGTTATATTTAAACTATATCTGGTATACACATATCTTTTCTTTAATAATAAGAAAGTAGGATTATTGAATACACCATGTTAAAAAAAATCCAATCAATACAAAACCCTAATGGACAAAAGGCACAGTAAGACTGTGACTAAAACCCTAATGGACAAAAGGCGCAGTAAAGCTGTAGCTAAAACACTAATGGACAAAAGGCACAGTAAAGCTGTAGCTAAAACACTAATGGACAAAAGGCACAGTAAGGCTGTAGCTAAAACACTAATGGACAAAAGGCACAGTAAGGCTGTAGCTAAAACACTAATGGACAAAAGGTAAGGCTGTGACTAAAACACTAATGGACAAAAGGTAATGCTGTGACTAAAACCCTTACCTTTTGTCCATTAACACTATCAATATACAGAACTAGTATCGTGTATCATGTACACTATCAATATACAGAACTAGTATCGTGTATCATATACATTATCAATATACAAACTAGTATCGTGTATCATATACACTATCAATATACAGAACTAGCATCGTGTATCATATACACTATCAATATACAGAACTAGTATCGTGTATCATGTACACTATCAGTATGCAAAAACCCTTAAGGACAAACGGAACAGAAAGGCTGTCAAGAAACGAAAAAAAACAATTAAACTGTAAAAATTGTAAATATTCTCATAGAAATATTGGTACATAACTAAAACCTTAAAACGATACGTACAATAATTAATTTGTTTTATTAACAAGTTATTGCTCATTACTAGTATTCAATACGTAATATGAATTAACACTATTTCTTACTCATCTCTTCTTCTTCTTCCCACCAATCCTACCTTCGAATATGGTTTTAATAAAAGTGCAGCCTCGCATATATAGCATCACTGGATCCGAAAATGATGGAGTAAAGACCCATATAATTGAACAATTGATTATTGTGCGGGTCGTGTTGGAATTTCAATTATGTACCAAGATTTCTATTTGCATGAACGCTTTGTCTTATACTTGTTTCGTTTCTTTTGAGTCACAACCTTACTGTGCTTTCTGCCAATTAGTGTTTTAGTCACAGCCTTACCTTTTGTCCATTAGTGTTTTAGTCACAGCATTACCTTTTGTCCATTAGGTTTTAGTCACAGCCGTGTATATGATACTCGATACTAGTTCTGTATATTGATTGCGTATATGATACACGATACTAGTTCTGTATATTGATAGTGTATATTGATACACGATACTAGTTCTGTATATTGATAGTGTACATGATACACGATACTAGTTCTGTATATTGATAGTGTATATGATACACGATACTAGTTCTGTATATTGATAGTGTATATGATACACGATACTAGTTCTGTATATTGATAGTGTATATGATACACGATACTAGTTTGTATATTGATAGTGTATATGATACACGATACTAGTTTGTATACTGATAGTGTATATGATACACGATACTAGTTCTGTATATTGATACACGATACTAGTTCTGTATATTGATACACGATAATAGTTCTGTATATTGATAGTGTATATGATACACGATGCTAGTTTTGTATATTGATAGTGTATATGATACACGATACTAGTTCTGTGTATTGATAGTGTATATGATACACGATACTAATTCTGTATATTGATAGTGTATATGATACACGATGCTAGTTCTGTATATTGATACACGATACTAGTTTTGTATATTGATAGTGTATATGATACACGATACTAGTTCTGTATATTGATAGTGTATATGATACACGATACTAGTTCTGTATATTGATAGTGTATATGATACACGATACTAGTTTGTATATTGATAGTGTATACGATACACGATACTAGTTTGTATATTGATAATGTATATGATACACGATGCTACTTCTGTATATTCATAGTAGTGTATATGATACTCGATACTAGTTCTGTATATTGATTGCGTATATGATACACGATACTAGTTTTGTATATTGATAATGTATATGATACATGATGCTAGTTCTGTATATTCATAGTAGTGTATATGATACTCGATACTAGTTCTGTATATTGATTGCGTATATGATACACGATACTAGTTTTGTATATTGATAGTGTATATGATACACGATACTAGTTCTGTATATTGATAGTGTGTATGATACACGAT
>NW_013668178.1:138850-141332 GCF_000517525.1 Limulus polyphemus
CATAATCTTACTATGGAATAAAACGTTATTTTTTTCTTACAATAGGTGTGAATACGACTTTCGACATGAAATTTAATAAAATAATAAACAAAAAATCAAACGATTTTTACTGCGATGTAATTTTTGAGATATCCGGAAGTATTTGTGGAGATACAAATTTAGTAGTTTTTAATTTTCTTGATATTTTTTAATACTGTCTAAACTTTAAGCTATACTTGTTGTTTATTTTATCACAACTTCTATCTATTTCTATGTTCATGCTTTGTATCTTGGGTGAGTTTGATTTCTTGCTAACCTTGCTACTGTAGGTTTACATTTCATAATAAACTAAATTATTTTAAAACATTGTAATTATCATGTTAGTATGTCATGTTATAATATTATCATCTAAAACACCTTAGTGTGAATGTAATAACAACAACACCTGATAAAAACACCTTAGTGTGAATGTAATAATAATAACAACACCTGATAAAAACACCTTAGTGTGAACGTAATAACAACAACACCTGATAAAAACACCTTAGTGTGAACGTAGTAACAGTACCACCTAAAATACCATAGTGTAAACGCGTTAACAGCAACATCTAACAAAACACCTCTGTGTGAATGTAATAACAACAACACCTGATAAAAACACCTTAGTGTGAACGTAGTAACAGTACCACCTAAAATACCATAGTGCAAACGCAATAACAGCAACATCTAACAAAACACCTGATAAAAACACCTTAGTGTGAACGTAATAACAACAACACCTGACAAAAACACCTCAGTGTGAATGTAATAACAGTAAAAACCTAAAAATACCTTAGAGTGCAGGTAATAACAGAGGTACCTAAAAGTCTATTGAATAACAGTATCACTTAAAAAACACCTTAGTGTGTTATGCTGACCAAATTATGTAACTTTGTTAACAAACAACAACACTCTACGCTTGTGTTTGAACTCGATCAAGTGATCATTCACTACACTTATGGTATTTTCTATTTAACTTTCAAAACTACTTTTATCTTTTGCATTATTCATGCCACGTTTTTCTGTAGCTACAAGTTCCTTTCTTTTATCTTGTTTTCTTTGTAAGGGATTTTTACAATTCCCCTTGTGATAATTAGCGTATCCTGATTTTTCCGAACAGCTGTTCATATGTTTGCAAAAATAAGTAAATGTTGACATATCATTCCTATAAAATATGCACTTGGTTATATAATAAATTCTGAAGATGTAAGCAGATACTTAAAACGTATTAACATGCTTAAAGTTTAACTGGTATACATAACGTCAATTCAAGAGTAGTGTCAGTATAGGTAAAATAAAACTAGTGTAGGATTTTTCTTACATGATGTTTAAGAGTGTGATAAGTTAATGAACCAAACACTTCGATATTCAAGATGATGCTTTAACAGATTCTACTGGATGGTACTTTGTGTGTTTCAGTCTTTTAGGAGAGGGGAGGGGTTCAGAAGAAAAACCTCGTTTGTTGAAACATTCTGAAATGTCAATAACTATCATGATTGGCTTTTCAAAATATCTTGTTTTAAAGATGATGCTCGTTATATTTGTGTGATAGTATTGTTTTGTAAGAAAGAGAAACATCCACATTATGCATGTAAGTGAGGAGTATATATTTGGACTAGGTAGTAGTATTGTTAAATAATACATTTCAGAAGATGATGTTTTTTGCTAATACATGATTTGAGAATAAGGTCCAATGTATGATCAGCATTTATCACAGATTGTAACGATTATAGGTTAGTTTATTTTGTTTGTATATTTTGATTACACACTTCCTCTGTATTTTGCAAATCTGTAAACTTGGTCTCAAAACATGTCCACACTTTCACAAATTCATTCTAGTCATGCATCATTGTAAGTCAGTTTGGTATGAGGGAGGTCATTCGCCCGAAACATTCAACTCAAGTATACTTTCTAATCATACATATAATTGTGTGTATATGTGTGTGTACTATATATACACAGCGTGGGCACAAGTAAATAGACACCACCTTTTCAGAAAAAAATGAAATTGGTCAGTGATATTCACATGAATTGGTATATTTATAATTTAATTAATATCTAGTAGATCTTCCTTTCGCTTCATGGAGTTCGTTGATCCTTTGGGGCATCGTGAGAATTATCTCGTCAATTTTAGATTGTGGGATTTTCGCCTAGCCAATCTCCTGACATGAACCCCATCGAAAACCTCTGGGCCATACTCGACCGGCAAGTCAAGAAACAACAAAAAAAAACAACTTCGAAGAGCGATCTACTCCAAGTTTTGAAGCAAGAGTCCGGCCAGGGCAACTTCTGGATACCATTTTCTTCCTGCCACTTTTGGGTGTTTCTAGCAGTGTGACACGGTGCTCCATCTTCCTGGAACTACGTTGTGTTCTTGTCCACGAAACCCGGGAATAAAGTGGCAATAGTCCTTCCTCAAATATTTCGACGTATTTTGCAAAATTTATGTTGCTAATGCACTCCA
>NW_013668178.1:142271-150422 GCF_000517525.1 Limulus polyphemus
CGCAAATTAGTTAGCATAAATCAGTTAAGTGACGAAAAATTAGGTGTCTGTTTACTTGTGACTACTCAGTGTATTTATAATGGCCTAATATAAACCAGTTATTGTCACATGAAGGGGTGCTCTCTAGGCTACTACTGAAAGCAGCGTTAACGTTCCTGATATGGTTGCTGGCTTAGTTTTTAACAACAAAAAATTAAATAGCGGCACACACGTGACACGTCTCATGAACCATTATTAAATGTTTTGCACGTGATGGGTTGGCTCGGTTTTCTTAGTCTTCGTATAAAGTGTAACTTACATTTGGATTGTTATTGTAAAGCTACAGCTGCAAGATATTCTTTGTATTAAAGATAATATTTCGGAATGACTTTATGAGGTATGAGCTCCCACTATAATGAAGTTGAACTTATGAGCAAAAACTTATTGATTTGTTATTGATTTATATCAGTACTGTTTAGGAAAAACAAGTTACGTTTTAGTAAAACACGAGTGAAAGAAATCAAATACTGACCTAACTAAAATGTATGTTATTTCATGAAAAAAAGCTTGATTGTAACATCACCTTTGAATAGCACTCGTGCATCGTATGAAGATTGAGCTTGTTCGATGAGCTTTTAATTCACTGAACATCACAGGTTAACATACATGAATCCAGAGTCAGTGAATTATTATGTAAGTATTAAGAGCAAATGGTTGGGTGAAAGGAAAATTAAAAAAAATGTGTAGGCATTGGCAAAATATTATACTAACAAATATGACCCACTTATTACATTGTGTTTGCTTGGCGCTAAAGAAGAATAAACCTTCGTAACAAAATAAATATATTAACTGAGTGAAAAGAAGTGTCCAAATATGATATGTTTAATTTGAAAAAAATATCAGTGAAATAAAATATGTCTGTAGATTAAAAATCCAATAAACGCTTCAGCATTCTTTTAAAGTTTCTGTTCCGTTAGTTTAATAAACGCAATTGAAGTAATAACTGTTTAAAGATACCCGCTGGTTCAAATAACTTGAATAAAGAAAACAGCTTAAGGCACAGGAAACAATTATAGCATATCTTTGGTAGAGAGAGAGTTTTGTGTTTTTCGCTTTTATCTCTCTGAGTTTTATTGAGCGAGGGTTCAAAACCAAACCATATTGAATATTTTATTATTTCATAAAACAGTTTTATACTGAATACTTAATTGTTTAAGCGAGCAAGGGTTCAAAACCAAACCAACATTATTAAGATATCGTATATTTATATTATTAAGATAATTTGTAATTTACAAACTGAATCGAAAATGAAAATAAATCCAAATCTAAATATTTAAAATCAAAAGGCTTAAACAATTAAGTATTTAGTATAAACTGTTCTATGAAATAATAAAATATTCAATATACAATTTTAAGCCCGAAGAGCAAATAAAACTATGAAATCCATACTTCTTAAGTAGAAATAAAAAATTTAAAATATTTGCAACGTCATGTCTCTTTCTTTTTAGATTAATATTCCTTAGTTAAAAATAATTACGTGAATTATTTATTAAATTATATCATAAGCTAGTTCAAGTAATATATACTATACTGTGATAGCAAAACCAAGTGATTATATCAACTTAAGTTTAAAATATGCTTTAAACACAATATCCTTCTACCTAAGTTTTATAGACGGATAATTCTAAATGTATGACGTAAAAATGGTGTTATAATATGGTGAGGTTCAAAAAATAATAAGCATTTTGATACAACGAAATCAACAATAAAGACACAGAGACAATTAAATTTGCGAATCTAAATTTCCTAGTTAGGAATTCAGACCAACTGCTTGCATTCAAATATTTATGGATGTCAAACCATCTGCGAAGTACGTGTATCAAAACATTTTCATTTGAAAAGAAATGAATGGTAAAAGCTATACATATAATATATGAAAGGGGAGTTACATATATACATTGTCTAGTTTTGAAGTCGCGTTGTATAAATAAGTGATTGATATTTAACACTAACATAGAAAAGGCACTAATAAGAATAATTATTAATTAATCACAGTTAAACGCAAAAAAGTGAATCATAATGAACTGGAAGTTATATGATAACCGAATGGTGTCAAAAGGAGTTAAAGCTAAGAATGACTGTGACTTCAACATCATACTCAATACTAGTTTGAGTGCGATTTATGAAACAACTTAAATATGTAGTTGTTTTTTAAACAATAAAATATTTAATATAAAATGTTTTACTTAAATACTTAATTATCAATATAAAATGTTTTACTTAAATAATTAATTATCAATATAAAAGTGTTCACATAAACAATTAAATAGCTAGTCCAATCAAGAATATTTTACTTAATTTACACATGATTGAATATTTTCTTGGTAATGCTTTTCTTGGAGAAAATATATTAATGAAAATTTATTTGTTGTTTTTTAAATCAGTGTTTGTTAATTAATTAAATCTTTGTTTGCAATTAATTATGTTGTATTTATGTGTGCAAACTGTGGTAAACGTGTAAAACTCAATTCTATTTTTTTTTGCAACACAATTTGGTATGTATGATTCAAATAAACATAATCCAAGTGCTTTAAAGCCATATTTCACTTTGGCATAATTATTACATGCAACTTTAACTGCTACATTGATGTCAATATTAAAATACTATCGAAAGAAGGTTCAGTAACTTTCTGTAATTGCTAGTTCAAGTGAACACATTTTAGTAATGTTTAACCAATAAAATTATTCCTACTAGTTCAAATGAACACATTTTAGCAATGTTTAACCAATAAGATTATTACTACTAGTTCAAGTGAACACATTTTAGCGATGTTTAACCAATAAGATTATTCCAACTAGTTCAAGTGAACACATTTTAGAAATGTCGAACCAATAAGATCATTACTACTAGATTAAGTAAATACATTTATTAATGTTTGACACAGTGAGATCATTCCTAAGTAAAAGTAAGCCATCAAAATATCTAAACAAAATTTTCTACATGAAAATAACTCTTACTAAGTTAGAATAATCAAATATGAGATATAGCTTTGGCATGTTTGGATTTTAATTAGCAACAATAAGATTATTTTTGAAAATTGTTTTCATTATTTTCTTCGGAAATTTACAAAATGATTTGTAACATAAAGTTGGAACAACATTTTAATATTGTCTACTTGCATAGTTTTGCTATTATATTTAGTGTCAAATCCATGGTTAAAATATTTATCAAATAATGTTGCAAAAATACTTAAATTAAGTTATTATGAGTTAGTGTAGTATATAAAGAACTAAAGTTTAAAAGAATTGGTGTTGAAGCATTTGCTTTAAGAAAAGGCCCGGCATGGCCAGGTGGTTAGGGAGCTCGACTCGCAATTTGCGGGTCGCGGGTCGAATCCCCGTCATACCGAACATGCTCGCCCTTTCAGCCGTGGAGGCGTTATAATGTGACGGTCAATCCCACTATTCGTTGGTAAAAGAGTAGCCCAAGAGTTGGCGGTGGGTGGTGATGACTAGCTGCCTTCCCTCTAGTCTTACACTGCTAAATTAGACACGACTAGCGCAGATAGCCCTCGTGTAGCTTTGCGCGAAATTCAAAACAAACAAACAAACTTTAAGAAAAACATTTAACTTGCAAAATTATTGATGGTGTATATGCTATTTCAGAAACGTGGACATTTCATATTCATTTAGAGTTGTTAAAATTGTAAAACATGTACATGTGCCTGCATTCCTTAGAGGCTTAATGTGTTATAATTGCTGTCGCCCTAGTTACACATTGTCATTAGTCATTCTTCTTTGGTTTAACTAAATTCTCTCACGTAAGGCGTTATTGCAAACTGGCATACTTTTGTATGCTATGAGGTCTCTATAGCGAGGTTAATAATGTAAGTTTTGGTGATGTTGTAGGTAACATCCTCCCTATTTTTTTATTGAATGACTTTGATTGATGTGGGTAATGAATGAGCTCCAGGAGAGATGATCTTCTTGTGTTTTTATATAACACTTTATTCGCTCGGTCCGTATCAGAACTTCTCTTGACACAGATTTTTTTCTCCAGCCTGTACAGGGAGAAGCAGTGAACACATCCTAGTAATAAAATAAAGTATTATTAGTTTTTCACTCCCAAGTTGTGTCCAGTCTCTTGCTTCATTTCAGTGAAATATAAATAGCAGTTTAACTCTAAAAGTGCTTAAGGTACTTAAAGGTAGGTAGGTGATTCGACGTCACTAAAGGTACTTAATGTACTTAAAGGTAGGTAGGTAATTCGACGTCACTAAAAGTACTTAAAGGTAGGCAGGTGATTCGACGTCACTAAAAGTACTTAAGGTACTTAAAGGTAGGTAGGTGATTCGACGTCACTAAAGGTACTTAATGTACTTAAAGGTAGGTAGGTAGGTAATTCGACGTCACTAAAAGTACTTAAAGGTAGGCAGGTGATTCGACGTCACTAAAAGTACTTGACGTACTTAAAGGTAGGTAGGTAATTCGACGTCACTAAAAGTACTTAAGGTACTTAAGGGTAGGTAAGTGATTCGATGTCACTAAAAGTACTTAATATTAGGTAAGTGATTAGATGTTAATTAAAGTACTTGACGTACTTAAAGGTAGGTAAGTGATTCGACGTCACTAAAAGTACTTAATATTAGGTAGGTGATTCGAAGTCACGAAAAGTAGTTAAGGGTAGGTAGGTGATTCGAAGTCACTAAAAGTACTTAATGTACTTAAGGGTAGGTTGATGATTCGACGTCACTAAAAGTACTTAAAGTACTTAAGGGTAGGTAGATGATTCGACGTCACTAAAAGTACTTAATGTACTTAAGGGTAGGTTGATCATTTGACGTCACTAAAAATACTTAAGGGTAGATAGGTGATTCGACGTCACTAAAAGTACTTAAGGGTAGGTTGATGATTCGACGTCACTAAAAGTACTTAAAGTACTTAAGGGTAGGTAGGTGATTCGACGTCACTAAAGGTACTTAATGTACTTAAAGGTAGGTAGGTAATTCGACGTCACTAAAAGTACTTAAAGTACTTAAGGGTAGGTTGATGATTCGACGTCACTAAAAGTATTTAAGGGTAGGTAGGTGATTCGACTTTGTTATGGGCACTCAAGGTGGGTAATTAGAACAAACTGTTTCCTCTTGAAAGCCGTGACACCAACATACGAAATTTTCAATAATTATTCCTAACAACGTATCATGACAAACTGAAGCTCACTAAACAGTTCCAACAGCGTAACTTTAACAGTAGTTTATCATCGGAGATAAACGAATGACCGATTCTGTAACTGATCTTATATTTTCTGTTGCTTTTAGTTAGGTTATTATATTCATTTATTATTTTAGAACCAAACAATAAATTTATATTTTATGGTTTCGTGCTAGCTTGTTGTTTTCTTGTGTGAACAAATAAGGATCGCAGACAAAACAGGTTTACAGGGGGAATGTCTTTACTTTTGTACAAGTCTTTTCTGAACGTAAGTTTACAAAGCTTGTTTCATCCCAGTTTCTTGGATGTTCTAATCATATAATTTGATATAGATATTACAATTTTTGTTCAGTTTTATACAGCACAGTTATATTTATGTTATTAGGACATTTTAGTGTTATGTCAATACAGTACACAACATTCACTGTTATATTTCTATCACTAGTATATACTAGTGTTATGTCAGTACAGTACACAACATTCACTGTTATATTTCTATCACTAGTATATACTAGTGTTATGTCAGTACAGTACACAACATTCACTGTTGTATTTATATCATTAGTATATACTAGTGTTATGTCAATACAGTACACAAAATTCACTGTTATATTTATATCATGAGTATATATTAGTGTTATGTCAATACAGTACACAACATTCACTGTTATATTTCTATCATTAGTATATACTAGTGTTATGTTAATACAGTACACAACATTCACTGTTATATTTCTATCATTAGTATATACTAGTGTTATGTCAATACAGTACACAGCATTCAATGTTATATTTATATCATTAGTATATACTAGTGTTATGTTAATACAGTACACAACATTCACTGTTATATTTCTATCATTAGTATATACTAGTGTTATGTTAATATATTGCACAACACTCAATGTTATGTCTCAATTTATGATATAATAATGTTATGTCAATACATTACACATCGTTCGATGTTATATTTCTTTTCAATTAATAGGTATACTAGTGTTATGCCAGTACCTTTAAAATAATCATGGGTGTGTTTATTTGTTATTTCACAATGTTTATTACTGAATTACTGTGGTCGACGTGCAGGACTGTGGAGCAGAGATTCCGTGCTTCGTATCCTGATACCGCAAAATTAATCGCTATCTGCAATTTAGGGCTGCGGGTGCGTTATAAGAGTAACGGTCAAATCCAACTATTCAATTTTATAAGAGGGGCCCAATAGTTGACGGTGGTAGGTGTTGACTAGCTGCCTTTCTTCTATTCTATCATTTAAAAATTAGGGATGACTATATGCAGATACCCACCATGTTGCTTTGCGCGGAATCCAACAAACAAACAAAACTCAATGATTGTCATAAGATAAAAGTGTAAAATGGTAACTGGATCGATTCACCATTATGTCTTCATTTGTAGAGTTTGTGACTTTTAAACTTTGTACCTCGCACGAAGATGGGCCCTAAGCTATCTTCAACTCCTTAACAAATAACTGACGCAACCTCAATTATCGATGTAAGTTATAAAACGAAGCACAAAAGGCGAAATTAGAAACTGGATATTCAATTTACAATTATGATTTCAGTCAGTGATACGGGTTCGTTGGTTTGGTCGCTACGCATTCCGCTCTGACTGGCCTTTCGTGTGTATGATCCACTGTTTGCATTCCTCTCCTCCTGACCATCTTCCTCCATTCATACTTCCACCTTCTTGTTCTGGACTCCTTTTTTGGTCAATTTTCATGTAATCCTCTATAGATATCCTTCCTAGATGAAACACTCAATCTCCTCTGTCTGGCCATTCATCGTACCTCCTCATTTTATCATCTTCTGCTACCTGGTTATTCCTAAAAGTATTTTTAGTTGCCTACCAAAAATTCCACCCAATCTCTGTTCCTGCTGTTACATGAGTGGCCAACTTTCTGCCTCACACAGCACCATTGGTGTTACAGCAGCATTATACACTCTGATTTTGCTACTCGTGTTATTGCTAACTGCTGTTTACATCTTTTACCTCACTTCCCAAATAGCAGAAAATCAGGGAAATAAATATGACACTTTTAAATTATTATTAACCTTAGATCAAAGCATGCTACTTATATATGTTACAAATAGAAGTGATCCTAGTGATGAATACATATACTATAATATACCGTTCTTACTTATAACGATTAGAAATCATTGGTATGAAGGTTCATTAGAAAGGTTCATTAGACACATAGAAATTTTCAGTTTTGTATTTTGCGTTTTGCGGTTTTTATGGGCATTTTGCGTTTTGTACCACTACTTTGCCCCCTGTTGATGGATCTTCACCAAATCTGGCATGAAGGTTTGTTGAGTCCATGCGGAGATACATGCAAATTTGCGGTTTCAAATTTGGCGTTTTTTACAATTACGTATAAGGGAAGCAGCTTTTCATGTTCTAAGATAACCTTTCATTAATCATGAATTTACATAACTTCCATCCAGGCGACGGGTACTCCAGCCAGTTTTAATTATAGTACCAATATTATAGGTATTCATTGTTCGGTTTATGTACTCATTTAATTTCTTATTAGTATTATCTTCATAAACAATAGTTCCTGGCTGTACTATTGTTACGTTCCTGCCATTGGACTCTACACTTTAACAGTAACATGTGTCGTAGCAATTTATCTGAGATTTTTCTTTAAAATTACGCTGTCAGAGTTATTTAATGGGTTTTCATTGGTCACAAGATGTTATTAATGAGAAATGTGTAAAGTTTTACTTATACACGGTTATACTGATGTTACGTTGTTTAACGTATACGACTAATGTTTATGTGTAAACTCTTATTCTTTCGTTAATATTACTTTCATTAACATTATTGGTTAGTACGTTTAAAATATCTAGTTTATTACTTTCGTTAATATTACTTTTATTAACATTATTGGTTAGTACGTTTAAAATATCTAGTTTATTACTTTCGTTAATATAACTTTTATTA
>NW_013668178.1:151095-155722 GCF_000517525.1 Limulus polyphemus
AACTCTTGTGCTACTCCTTTACCAACGAATAGTGGGAATGGTCGTCACATTATTATGCTGAAAGGGCGAGCATGTTTGGTGGAATTTAGCAGTGATAGACTAGAGGGAAGGCAGCTAGTTAACACCACCCACCGCCAACTCTTGTGCTACTCCTTTACCAACGAATAGTGGGAATGGTCGTCACATTATTATGCTGAAAGGGCGAGCATGTTTGGTGGAATTTAGCAGTGATAGACTAGAGGGAAGGCAGCTAGTTAACACCACCTACCACCAACTCTTGGATTACTCTTTTGCCAACGAATAATGGGATTGGCCTTCACACTATAACGACCCCCACGGTTTTTAGGGCGAGAGTGTTCGGTGATGAGGATTCGAACCCGCGGCCCACAGATTGCCAGTCGAACATTCAAGCCAACAGGTCATGGCTGGCCATAGGAAAATTATGAAATGAAATCTAAGAAAATTAGTGAATTGTGTATTTATATTTGTTCAGGATAAAATACACTCACAAGCTACTTATGTGCATAGAAAGTACAGAAGGTATAAAAACGCCCTTAGGTCTGTGTAAATCATAGGGTATGTCGTCTAAATTTTCGTACATGGAAATTGCTTTAATAGTTTGAATAACACGCTTTTCTAATAATGGAAACATTAAACATAAACACAATATACAACACTGGATGAAATCTTTCAAGAATGAAATATATCTTTAAAAAACATAAGAAAGGTTTTATAGTAAGTAATACTCTCCCCGAAGAATTATTAAAGAAATGATAGGGTTTATTGTTATTATTTAATGTTATGTATATCAGTTAAAAATTAGGAGCGGTAAGCGCAGATAGCCTTTGGGTAGGTTTGCGCACAATTCTAAGACAAGCAAAATTTGTTATAAAAATATCACTAAAACAATTGTTTGTCTCACAAGAGTAAAACGAAAATTAGCTCATAAATCTACAAATATCTTTTTTTTTGTTTGTTTACAAAACCAATTTAGAAACCTCCAAATGAAAAAAAAAATTTGGAAAAGTACTGGGCATTGAAGCAATATCTATAATTTGGTCATAAAAATATAAACCTGATAACGCTGTACGAAAATAATATTTTTATAGGAAACAAGACATGTGAAATTTTATTACAGCTATCTTTTGTGTATACAATACATTAAGTACGAATTACAAAGTGGTGATACTTTGTTGACCTCTCGGTGTTTTGTGTTATGTTTAAGCCTACAAAGTGCGCTAAAATGATTAATTAAGGTGTGACACAGCGAATCAGATTCGCGCATTTTCTGGAAACAAAGAACGACTTCTGATGGACCTGTGATTTGTTTTCATGATTTACGAGATACTCATATCAAAAGAGAATCTACTCAATCTAATAATATCCCGTCCACAGAAAAAGGAAGACAAGGTAATAGAGAAGCACGACTTGCTAGGCACACAATCGGAGGACAACCGGCTATTGGTGAGGGAAACGCACTCAGTGGATCGACAGAAGTAGAGGACAGCCACATTGAAAGCAGGCGGTAATGACAGATATTTATACAAAATCATTTTATTTATCGAGTCTTATAAAACAAAGAGAGATGAATGTTTTATTCAATATTCCAAATATTGTACGAGTGAAGATACATCACGAGTTTGAATAGCGAGTGACCTGCTGTATATTCTTGAAATTCCTTTATGAACATAGGATCACTATAAAAGATATTTCAAAATAACATAAATAAGATATACTCTACACCGTCATATGAAACCTAGTCTTTTTCTTGTCTTGTCTAGTCTTGTTCAGGGTTACTGACGAGGAAGGACATTTCCTGAAACCAGTATAACTCAGTTATAAGATTAGGTTTCAAGTATATTTTTTAGTATCTTAAACAGCTTGCCAGCTGGATAATTCCTAGAAATAAATTAGTATCGTCAGTGCTGCATATACCTAAAATCCCAATATAAATATATGATCACTGTGTGACTAAAAGATATCTCGAAACATCATACATATAACATATGGTATTTAATCCCGCAGTTCTTATCAAAAGGCGAAGCTTTGAACAATATACCTTCAACCACTGGTACTACCAAAATATCATAAGGCAAATGCTGCTATAAATAGTTTTGGATATTATACTCGTAATTCTTTTAAATTATTTATTTCAAATGGTGTAAATGAAGAGCGAAAACCGTGATGCTATTTCATTTATCTTTTACTTTGAGATTAACATAAACATTTGGATCCAGAAAACTAAAATTTTGATTCAGTGATCTCAATTATACTTTTTTTTCGGTTTTCAAATTCGATGACGAGGAACCAACTTTGAGACTAATAATTGCTGGAGACGGCTTGAATGGGTAATGAAGAGAAACTTGTCGAAACGTTGTACATTTGCTGTTATGTTAAAGTTATATTAAAGTTTTTCTTTTGTTTGCAATATTTTACCTTGTGATAAATGTACACGGAATTTTCTCTATGCTAAGTAATTCTTTTTTAATTGCGAGCTTTCAGCCCTCGTAATGGAGCTAACTCTCAAGTAGCTGAGCGTTAAGTCTAAAGGCTCATAGCGGGGGGGGGGGGACCGCACAGTTAATCTATTGTGTAGCTCTGTGCTTAACTACAAACAGTAGACAAACGTATCGGAGCCCTTATCGGGCAATGTATTTTGAATAATTAATGAAATGATACAGCTCCTTTTTAATGTTAATTAATTTTGGTCAGTAGACTTTTGCGGTAGCTTCTTTGAAAATGAACTTCTGTAACTTTCACACATTTTAAATTTAGAAGGCACTATTTTCGGTCAGAAACTTGTTCGTTTGTTACCCAAATGTTGCTCATGTAAGAGGGTTGAATGTTCGCAATTAAAAAGTATTTAGCGTAGAGAATGGTTCGTGTATATTTTAAATGTTAATTTATCTACTTTGCGAGTTTAAAAACAAAAACAAAATTTTAAATTTTCACTGGCTTAAAGCAGGTCGAAATTTTCGTATTTCGATATAGCATATTAGGCCAACAACTCTAAATCTAGATATAATGAATACCAGTGGTTACCATTAAAATGGTGTTAAACATAAAGATGCAACTTTTGCATGTTATGCTGATCATATTAATATTTAATCATGAACCAGGGTAATGGTTCATAATAGGGATTGCCCATGTGTTCTTCTTTATTATTTAATATTGTTCCGCTAGCCTACAGTAAAAATTGCCACGAGGATTGCAATAAACTCTAGGTAATATTACCAAAAGCTTATTTGGTTTGTTTGTTATGGATTTCGCGCAAAGCTACACAAGGGCTATGTAGAGAGAAGGCAGCTAGTCATCACCACCCACCGCCAACTCTTGGGCTACTCTTTTATAGCCATTGATCGTCATATTATAACGCCCCCACGGCTGAAAGGGCGAGCATGTTTGGTGTGACGGATTCGAACCCGCGACCCACAGATTGCGAGTCGAGCGCCCTAACCACCTGGCCTTCTTTTTTTCAAGAGAAAAGAATTTGAGAGATTTCAGCCTCCCCTCGTATGACAACCCATCCATCCCAGGCACCATTCTAGTAACCCTTCTCTGAACCCTTTCCGACAATTCAATGTATTTCCTAAGGTAAGGAGCCCAAGACTGAACACAATATTACAAATGTGGCCTAACCAGTGACATTTACAATGAAATTATGACCTATTCAGACTTGTATTTAATATTTCTGTAGATACAACCTAAAATCGACTATTACACCAAGATCTCTTTCTTTCATAACACTATTAAGGTTATTTTCATCCAAATTATACATATAACTCAAATTATGATAATCCACATGCATTATCTTGCATTTATTATAATTAAAATCCATCTCCCATTTATTTGCCCAACTCACTAAATGATCTAAATCATTTTGTAAATCACAGCTAGCAACTCCCTCTTCACAGCTAGCAACACCCAATACCTTAATATCATCTGCAAATTTAAGTAATTTATTGACTATCCCTTCATCTATGCCATTGATGTAAATAAAAAGAGCAAAGGTCCTAAGACTGACCCTGAGGTACCCCACATGTGACATTAATCCAATTTGACTGCACTCTATTTGTAACAACCCCCTGCTTTCTTCCATTCTTCTATTCTATTTGCTAACTTATCCCCCACACATATATAGGTAATTTTTATACAAGCCTTTTATGTGGCATCTTGTCAAATGCTTTCTTAAAATCCAGATACACCAAATCTACACTCTTACCCTCATCTACATAAGCAGTAACCTTTTCAAATAATGTTAAAATATTTGTAAGGCAAGATTTTCCCTTAGTGAAACCGTTTTGACTATCCAATAAAATTCTAAACTTTGTTAAATGACTTTGCAAAGTATCTTTTAACAGATTTTCCAAAACATTTTCCACAACTGATGTAAGACTACTGGGTCTATAATTACTGGGACTATTTTTATGACCTACCTTGAAAAGAGGAGTTACATTAGCTAACTTCCAATACTCTTGTACCTGCCCACTGTTCAAGGACTGACAAAAATAGTAGTAAGTGGCTCAAATATCCAATCTTTAACCTCCTTCAAAACCCTTGGGGAAGTATTACCTGGCCCAAGAATTACATTTTTTTTAATCAGATCAGAATTAATGGAGTCATCTTG
>NW_013668178.1:156498-167051 GCF_000517525.1 Limulus polyphemus
GGTTTTGTAAGTTCTGATGTAGGTTTTGTAAGTTCTGATGTAAGTACTGATGTAGGTTTGTAAATTCTGATGTAGGTTTGTAAGTTTTAATATAGGTTTTGTAGGTTCTGATGTTATCACCTTTAAAACAACAGCCAAATTTTTAGGAATCACGGTAAACTACTACATCAAAACTTACAAAACCTACATCACAATTTACAAGGCCTACATCAGAACTTACAAACCTACATCAGAATTTACAAAACCTACATCAGAATTTACAAAACCTACATCAAACTTACAAAACCTACATCACAATTTACAAGGCCTACATCAGAACTTACAAAACCTACATCAGAACTTACAAAACCTACATCAGAACTTACAAAACATAAATCAGAACTTACAAAACTTACATCAGAACTTACAAAACCTACATTGAAACTTACAAAACCTACATTAAAACTTACAAAACCTACATCAGAACTTACAAAACCTACATCAGAACCTACAAAACCTATATTAAAACTTACAAACCTACATTAAAACTAACAAAACCTACATTAAAACTTACAAAACCTACATCAGAACTTACAAAACCTATGGTGTTGTATAATGTAAGTTTGATTTGTCTAATGTTTTTGTTTTCCTATATTCCTGTGAAATGCTATTGCCTTAATTAATTTATTTAAAACGTCCTGGACTCTGGACGTGGCAGTGAGTGGATCGCGTGATGTGCTCCAGATGGCAATGTCATCGGCATATTGAGAGATGAGAGTATTTATTAACTGCGGGAGTGGAATGGCATTTACGAATAGAATGTAGAGTTAGTGGGATGAGGACAGTGTCCTGGAGGACTCCTGCTTTTAGTGGGAATGCGTTAGACATGCTGTTATTGATTTTAACTTTAGCAATACTATTAGTGACTAAGCTAGAGTGCCATCTGGTGATGGGAATAGGGACCTTGTTTTTAGTTAACTTATACCTTAGGGCATTGTGCCAAACAGTATCGAATGCTTGTTTTACATCTAAAAAGGCTGCGACTATGGAGTGATTGCGGTTAAACCCTTGGTGTATAGATTAGACTAATCTTACTAAGTGATCGGTTGTCTGCCTGCGTTTTCTGTTCGCGTTTTCGTTATTGTTGAGAATGTTATTGCTTTCTAAGTAATGTAGCAGTCTGTTAGATATGACTTTTTTCATAAGTTTACCTAATATATTCAGAAGATTTATTGGCCTAGAACTGTTTGGTAGGCAGAGATATTTGTCTTTTTCGGGGGATAACTTTTATGATCGCGGATTTCCAAATCAACGGATAGTATCCGGAAAATAAAGATATACTGTATGGAGAAGATAGGTGCTTTAGTAGGTTATCAGAAAAGTTTTTAACGATTGGGTTTGTTGACGCCGTCTTTACCTGGAGCCGTGCGTTTGAATGTTTTATGGATAGTGTTTATTTTTGTGGGAGAGATAGGGTGCGTGTAGTAGATCTACTTGGAATGGTGGGTTAAAAGTATTGTGATTAGTGTTAATGTGATTATTGATAGTGTTAAAGTGTTGGCTATCAAAAGTAGAGTGGTTCGCTATGGTGTGCCTCTCAGTGGCACAGCGGTATGTGCTAGAATTCGGGTTTCGATACCCGTGGTGGGCAGAGCACAGATAGCCCGTTGTGTAGCTTTGTGCTTAATTACAAACAAATAGCTATGGTGTAGAATTGTGCAAATAGGTTGGTTTTTCTCGTCATCATTGTGTGCTACGGAATTATTGTAAGTTACATTAGCGGTTATATTGTTTGGTGTGGGTAGCAGTGGTCATCCTGGCTGCTGGGGCTGGACGGCTGCTGGCTTGCCAGGAGTCTCTTGCTGTTCTACCTCCATTTTGAATTAACAGTTTCTTTAGTAACTTTAGCGAAAGACGATTTCTAACCATTTGGTCTTTAATAATTTTATTTTTAAGAGGAGCACTCTCACAAGCCCTTATGAACATGAATTTATTAGCGTGAAATTTGTTAAAATCTAAAATATCGTACTGAAAGAACACAATGAAATATTTAAAGTATTATATTACAAGTTTTGTTGGCTGTAAATAATCTAATCAATTACGCAAGTCATGTCCCTGAACTTACCATCAAGTAGAACAAAGATGCGATTGTAAGCCTGAATGCTGAGTACAATATTTTTTAGTTATAAAGATCATATACCTACCTTTAAAGCTTCTAATGTGGTATATGAATAAAAAAGTCCTAAATGTTTTATAGATTATATTGGATTAACAGTTCGTTTACAAGAAATCACAAATTTAAGATCCACGTCATTTTAAAGCATTAAGAAACGAGCTGAATAAATGTAATGAACCTATAAGTAGAATATAATTTAAAATCCTTGTTAGGGCCAATAATTAACAGGAACTGTAGACAAATAAAAGTCTGAACGATTCGTTTATTTCTGAATCTTTGAGTTTAGCAATATGTTAATTTCAGCACATGTAGTTTTCTTATATATATATAAAGTTTGTTAAATATTAACCGGAAACCTGGAAGAAAAAGCTATTTTTACCTAATCTCAATATAACAGCATATCACTCCGAAAATTGCCAAAAGAATTACTGAAATTCTTGTAAACGCTACTTTTCAACAGCCAAAGCGCTGGATTACGGTAATCTTGTTGTCACCGTTTCGATTACCCCAACTTATAATTTACATAGCTCTTAAATGTGTATGTAAGAAATGATTTTGTTAAATGGTTCCTTACAATTTTCAGGAGGAAAGATAACGAGATGAATTACAAAGTAGAAAAACGAGAAACTTGGACTAGAAGATGGAATAGTGAAGGAAATTACTCCCACGAAGAAAGAGGAGACGAAGATACTAATTATAAAGTAAAAGACATGTTGAAAGACAATAGAGTTGAAGGTGGAGTCAATAATGTCAATGAACGTTCTCATGTAAGGAGGACTAATAGCATTGCACGGTCTCAGTCAAAAAATCAAACTGATCTCCACAATAAAAAAGGAATAAAAAATAATAACAAGTCTAAAATGGTACAAAATAATGATGGGATTGAAGTTAAAAAAAGAGGAAGAATGCAAGGAGTTTCTTCTAAGAAATATAAGACAAGCATTCCTAAAAAAACTTTCCATAGAAGTGAAAACAATGTAGCAAATAGTATTAGTTTAAACCAAACAAGCAAAGATGAAATATCTACCGAGGAAAATAATCATTATTCCCCTAAAATCAACCAAAGTGATGAGTACGTAATTGAAAACACCAGCATTAAACTTCTTGATGCTGACGGAAGCAAGGCTTCTGACAATGAAATTGGTGAAATAATTCAATATATTGAGAATGAAGAAAGAAATTCAGAAGTAGAAAGTGGACCAGTTGAGATTCGAAAGCATGTTATGACTTCTGACAATAACGACCCGGATAGTGAAGAAGGAAACAAGTACATCACACGAAAAACAGTGACAGAGACCCGAGAAGAGAGAACAGAGAAGAGAAGCTACAAACGCACAGTCAATGGTGACATGGTTCCAATGGATGGAGGGGATGGACAAAGGACAATTGTGAGTGAAAATCGAAAAGAATTGACTGAAAGTGAGATTTCGGGAGAAGAGTCTCTCGATATACCTCACGAAGAAGAAAAACATAATTTTAGTTCAACATCAGAAGGTAGCATGGGTATCAATTCAAAAAGAGAACCTAATCAAACTCAGCGTGGTCGGTTAAAAATTGAAGTTTCTATGAAGGAACTTGGCGACACAATCATACAAACAGATGATGTAAAAACAGAAAATAAGTTAACGGAAACAGAAGCAGCTAATACTAATGTTAATACTGATGGAGAAGATGGTACTCGTGAAATGAATAAAGACTTCCATGAAGCAGGATCAGATGATGGAAAAATATATAAAGAAAAAGATGGAGATTTAACAAAACCAAGTAAAGGTAGTCTTGGTGATGAAAATAGTTTTGATGATAGAATCAAAAATGAAGCAGAAGAATATGGTTTTGATGATAGAACAAGAACAAATGAAGGTTTTGTTGACGATAGCATACAAAATGAAACTGAAGGTGAAGCTAATCTTAGTGAAAACTCAGAAACTGTTGAAAAAGTAAACAATGATGCCCATAGTAGCAATTTTAAGGATGCAGAAGAAATTGTAAAAGATCTCGTCAAAGATTCCTCGGAACTAGACTTGGATGGCTTGCAAGTTGAGAAGTTACATGACGAGGAATCAGTTGCAGGTGGCGCTACTGATGAAATAGGGGGAGAAATTAAAAATCGTATTGATAACGATTTTGAGAAGAAGAAGAAGAAGAAAGGCAAATTTCCCGGATCTAGTGATAATTCTGGAGAAACATATGGTTGGGCAGTTGATGGAAATGGTAAGCGATGGTACTATAGACAAAAGAAGCCTAAGACAAAGCGTGAAAAGGATGTCCGTAATACTCATCGTGCGAAAACAGAGGAAGCTGATTGGGCACCTAGAACAAGTGATGGAGGAAGTGACCTTATACATTCTTCTCAAATCCCCCGTTTTACTCTTCCCTGTTTGTGGAAGTCTTGCCAGACCAAATCCATCAGAGCGACTTCTTCTAAGTCCAACTCCCCTGTCAGATGTCCAATCTGGCCTCCCTCTTGTGCCACCAGGACATTAGAACTATTGTCAGATGATGACCCGGTTAGTCGAAGTAAGTAATTCTTAATCTAGTCTTGTATTTAGCTTCAGATTTATTTTGTACAGTTTTTATGACAAATAGTTTATGTATATTATCTTGTTTAGTTTTATTTCTGTCAGCAACAACATCTTATCAGGCCCAGAGCCAGAAGACTCCTCCAAAATTTTCCTTCGCCTTCATTTGTCAAATAGTAGTCTTAACCCCGTTCTTTATACGAAAACTTGAAATATGATATTGTGTGATATAAAAATAAACCAAAGTACCTCTCATGTGTTGTTCCTATAGAAATCTGTGATCTGAAAACTAGAATGAAACGATGAAAAACTCAAACGTAACTTTTTCCGTTTGTGTAGCTTTTTCATCCACATTAACGTGTTTTTTATTTGAGTTATTTATAGTTGTCCAATCCCAAGTACAAATACAGTTTATAATTACTATAACTCTGGTGCCATATCTGATTAATTGTCCCTCCACCTCACGGAAGGTAGAACCAGGCATACATTTGGCTGTGTATACCAGTGATGTCCTTGTAACAAAATCTACGAGTCATTTAATAATCATAAGACATAACTTTCAATCGAAAGGCATTATTTGCGGCAAATATAATTTAAGTACACACCGCAAGCCACAACTAAACAACATAGAGAACAGTTCAAAATTACTTCAGAAATTGGTAAATAACTACAGGACCAACACCAAAGTTAAAACTGGATTTGTAGTTAAATATAATTAGCGATTTTTTAATGCTTACTCAATAACAAATACTTCGGTTAGGCACTATTTGATAAAAGTCGTTGAAGAAACTGCAATAATATGTCTCCAGTGATTAATTATTGTTCTTTAATAGGACTTATATTATTGTATATTTCATAATATTTATCATGTATTTCATAAAGAGAAAAATGATGCAGTTCTAGTTTCATTGGTTTTTTTTATGTTATAGTAGTGCCACTTTCTCAGCCTCTGTCCAACCAGCATTAAATTATAAGACAATGCATGTCGATCTTTAATAAAATCACCATGTGAGCACAAACTACAAAAATAGGTGAAATTCCATTATTAACAATAATTCACTCATTTTATGTTGTTGAAAATCCTCGCTCTTGAAATATCGCAATAAATGGAATACACTTTATGTACAATCGGTGAAACACATACCCAGTGTAAACAAGCAAGACCCCTCAACTCCTTTCTTTGTTATTGTTATCAAAAGCAGTTAAAAACATCAAAAGAAACAAACGAAAGAATCTAAAAAAGAATGATATATAAATTAACTATTTACTGTGAGTACTTATTCTGACCATAGAGCAGCTCTAGAAGTACATATGTACACACACACTTATCAAAGTAATCAACGTTTCCGTTCTAATATATGAAATTATATATTTTTATGAATGAGTTTAATCGTCTCGATTATGTTTTCCGCTTCATTGAGGAAACGTCCTTTAAGGTTCTAGACAATTAATACAGTCCATTCACGTTTGATAATAAAGGAAACTTTACTGTCTCTTAGATCGTTATTATAGTTTATCGTCCTTTAAGGTTCTAGACAATTAATACAGTCCATTCACGTTTGATAATAAAGGAAACTTTACTGTCTCTTAGATCGTTATTATAGTTTATCGTCCTTTAAGGTTCTAGACAATTAATACAGTCCATTCACGTTTGATAGTAAAGGAAACTTTACTGTCTCTTAGATAGTTATTATAGTTTATCGTCCTTTAAGGTTCTAGACAATTAATACAGTCCATTCACGTTTGATAGTAAAGGAAACTTTACTGTCTCTTAGATAGTTATTATAGTTTATCGTCCTTTAAGGTTCTAGACAATTAATACAGTCCATTCACGTTTGATAGTAAAGGAAACTTTACTGTCTCTTAGATAGTTATTATAGTTTATCATCTTCGATACAGGGGAACGATTGCAGCTGTTATTAGAAGAACTGAAGACAGAACGACGAGTGTTAGACACGAAGCGCCAAGAACTCCTGAAGCAAGTGAAACGGTTGCAGTCGAAAACTAACAAACAAAAAGATCAAAGTATGATGTCGCTTTTACTTTATCTTATCTTACCAAATATGAATCCAAAACACTAGCATCACAGAATATTATTATATCTAGCGGAAAAAAAATTTTCTTTTTAAATTACTGTTATATTCAAATCATAAAACAAAGTTATTGAAATATGTTCTTGTATGTTTTTCGGCGTCTAATGGTAAGGCATTTAATTACAATTACAAAAGCATGTAACGTTGTTTAATGGGAAAGAATTATTAATAGTGTAAAGGAGAAAAAATTACATGCCCGTTGTGGAAAATTGAACGAATCATTATAAAAAAGCGCAAAAAAAAAATCTTTCATTCAAACATTTGGGGCTCCATAAAAAGACGTTAAAAGACTCGCTTAAAAGAAACAACAACTGGAAATGAAATACAAATAGCATTTCCAGTTGTTCCCAAAGCGGGTTATTTGATCCTATTGTGGCGACTTACAATGGCAACTATTACAAGAAGTTGTGGTAGAATCTCTTTAATTTAGTGAGCGGATCATTTAATCCTGTTGTGGCGACTTGTTACAAAACGTTGTCGTAGAATCTCTTTAATTTAGTGTCCATCCACAAAGTACAATAATATAGATTCTTCCGCGTTCTCAGATTTAGACTAAGCACTGTCATATCTTTCTACTTACAATATTATAGACTGCAGTATTTTGAAAGGAATTGAAAATAAACGCGCCCTGAAAAAATTATTTGAAATGTATATGTTTTCTTCCTGTTCTTCGCACTTGACTGATTATTCTGTAACTAATGGCTTATGTTACTCCTCTTTGTTAGGTTTACTGCAAGATTACTTGTTAAGGTTTCCGAATGTGCATATATATTGCTACAATGTTTAATATATGAATTTGAACGCTATACTGTATCACTAACACATACGGAAACAAGGAAAGGGTTGGCACTGATGTAATGTATGAAACGCGTGTTAATATTCATTGCTACAATTGTTAACATGTATTCATATGAACGGTATACTATATTGTAATGCCTGCATTATTATTTTGTAATTTATGTATAATGTTTTAATTCCGTACCAATTATGCAAAACAGAAAAAAAAACTTTGTTTGCGCTACTAGCGCCACTCTTGCTTATATACTACAGTTTTATGCCGAGACAGACAGTTGTGGATATAACTACCAAGAATAGTACACTGTGTGAGGGATCTTTATTGAGAAAACACTACATATATTATTAACACATACAGAAACAGGTGTTACGCATTGAAAATTTGAAATAATCCAAAGCCGCGTTAAATAATTTAACTTTTAATAGTTAAACTGTACCCTGGATTTAGTGTTTAGAAATATGTCGATATTTTATTTAATTTACGCTATTTGTCAACAAGATGATTCACATCGTTTTTGTTTTGACACAAATACGTTTTAATATATATAAACAACAGTATAATTTACAATTTCAACTATTACGATTAGTTATTACAAACCAAGTTTCATAAACAGAAATTTCACTAACTTACAAATAACCTAAAATCGTCTTCCTAGTTCAGAGTCCCCTTGATATCCAGCGAGTTAATTTGAAGTCGATGTACGTACAATTATCGGGAGGCTAGCTAGCTTTGTCAGGCACTGAATTGTTGGACCATCGAAGTAAGATAATATTTTCATAAACCACTAATGTCCAATGAGAAACCGGCAATATTTTTGGAATGATACTAACGTTTGATGAGAATTCACTGACGTTCGAAATTTATAGCTGTTCCTGGCCAGATGTCATATATTTTCCGGTTATTAAAGGTTAGCAAAATCACAGTTTATAACTTACACCATTATAACAGTTTTCTAGTATACTTGTCCCTGTTCTCTGTTGTTTTTTGGCGCGTTGCCCTGCTGTTTTTATAAGCGAGACACATTTTCTAGAAACTTCTGATAATACTGGTTATGGAAGTGGATATATTATTGATTCTTGTGTTCACGAATATTCTACAATCTTGGAGAATTGGCGGGAGTTTCGCCATACGTAACTAACACGGTAAGCTAGACACGCTCTCAAATATACACTTATTCAAAACAAACGTTGGCATTAAAATAAATATATAACAAATTCGTTATACGCTACACATATCTGATACTACAAGTCACGCATATTTCTAAATACAAATTCGATCCAAACAACGTTCATACTAAGAATAAATACATAATGATAAATTCGTTACACAGGGATAGAATCGGCATTGATGTAATGCATCAACTGTGTGTTAGTTGTTGAATTCAAGGAGATACTGACTTGATGTAAATACGAAACATGTTTCTCAGGCAACATGTTCTTACACTGAGGCTGTTAAACGATATAGAAAAAAAATCCCAATCAATGAAGCAATCGATATTATCTATGGAAGCAAAAAATTTGCACATCACAGGGTTTAGGATTGTTTGTTTGTTTTTTGAATTTCGCGCAAAGCTACATGAGGGCTATCTACACTAGCCATCCCCAATTTAGCAGTGTAAGACTAGAGGAAAGGCAGCTAGTCATCACCACCCACCGCCAACTCTTGGGCTATTCTTTTACCAACGAATAGTGGGATTGACCGTCACATTATAACGCCCCACAGCTGAAATGGCGAACATGTTTGGTGTGAGGGGGATTCGAACCCGCGACCCTCAGATTGTGTGTCGAGCGCCCTAACCACCTGGCCATGCCAGGCCTAGGGTTTAGGAGAATGTGCCCCAAACCACATCTGAACCCAATTTTAAGAGACGTTTTCATCCACATAGCTAGGGTTACGAAAGAGAACCCTCCAGCCGAAAATCTATTTCGATTAAGTTGGTCATTTTTGAGAGACTATACGTTAGACAAAGAATCTAGAGTTATCGTTTTATAGGTTTCCCTTTCCAAAAGATCCAGTACGTAGAGTTATGTGGACTGTGGCAGTAAAACATGCAGACCCGAACTACATTGACACGGCTTGGAGGAAGCCATCTTCATAGCATAGAGTATGCAGTTCCCATTTTATATTTGGTTAGTACTAATTGTATATACAAAGTACCTTGTCACAATTATATTGCACAGATCTTGATAAAATATGTAGCTTTTAACGTCTTGTACACTTTCCACAGTCTGATATTGTGCACCCAGCCAGCCACAAAATACTTGTAAGCATCTAGGCTTTTATAACAGCACAGGGTTTAGGAGATGATATGCCCCTAACCCAATTGAACACATTTGAACCCAATTTGAAGAAACGCTTTCATCCACATAGCTATGGTTACGAAATAGAACCCTCCGGCCGAAAAGCTATTGCGATGAAGTTGGATATATACTCCTACCATCAGTTACAATAAAATCTAACCTATATAAAAGCCAATGTGCGTCACGTCACGCTTGATTTCTCGAAATAAGAGGAGTCATAAAAGCCAAAAATGCATTTACTCAGATAGAATAGTTCGATTACTGTCTGTCCATTACAATTTTAGTGACGGGAGTGCAAGGGGGCCGTGAGGAGGATGGGTGCCATGAAACCTTATAATTGTAGTGAGTGCTAAGTGCATACAATTTATCATTAAAGTAAAAGTATCGATTCAATTTTAAATTTAAATCGTTTCTGAATTAAGCTAGTTTCTGTTGTATCACCAACGTTTTTAATGATAATAAAAACCTTTAAGCAACGAAGACTCTAAATTAAGAAATCAACAAAAAAAATTCTAGTTTTATTGTCTATACATTTCATTTTTATACTTTCAGTACATAGACTAACAACAATATTAGGTTATACTTTTGTTGCTAAGCAACATGAGATAAAAGCCATTGTTGGAATGTAGTGTTACCGAAATGCAATGGCTTTTCCATATATTAGGAGTTGTTAATCTAACTGATTTTTAC
>NW_013668178.1:167742-168671 GCF_000517525.1 Limulus polyphemus
AAAGAAATTTACCGACGTTTGACTGCCTCGACTGCACTTTTCTGCCTATTATTGGTCAAGCTTGATTTCGCAAAATTTATATATTCCAGTTAGCTTTGAAACGTGAGGTTAGGGTATACTATATGGTGGGGGTGGTAGTACTTGCCCCGCCAGTATATAATAATTTTCTGTTAACGAAGGGTCACAATCAAAACGTTTACAATCTTTCACCCACATCTCGAAATCAATAGCTGTTTTCACAATGTAGATAAATGAAGAAACGAAACTGAAAACACAAAAATCTCACTCGACTAGTCTAGTCCACTAATGCAGTTCCAATGTATTTTTGATAACTTTTCCTTTTCTTAGCTTAAGCATGGTTTTAGAAGCTAATGTCTACGTACAGTTGAAGGTTTGCAGCCAAAACGTTAAGTAATAGTTTCTATAATAACTATTCTAACATTTTTTTGTATCTTCAGCAGTGTAAGTTTGCATCCTTTAAGTGAAGATTTGATGATATTGACATTGGAAAAGTGAGTTGACTTATGTAAGCAAGCTCGTGTTATAATTACGAATAAACTAATAGTCAACATCTACAGTAAATTCTCAAGACCTACGATTCAGTAATGAGATCGATAAAAACAGAGAAGATGACAGTATAACGGAGAATGTTATTTACTCTGGATAGTGCTCATATCCAAGATAACGACAGCTGGTGTTGTTTACTCCGGACAGTGCTTATATCCAGCATATCAATAACTGATGATGTTTACTCCAACGGTGCTTATATTCAACATAACAATACCTGATGATGTTTACTCCAACAGTGCTTATATCCAACATAACAATAACTGATGATTTTTACTCCAACAGTGCTTATATTCAACATAACAATAATTGATGATGTTTACTCCAACAGTGCTTATATTCAACATAACAATAATTGATGA
>NW_013668178.1:168979-169892 GCF_000517525.1 Limulus polyphemus
ATACCTGATGATGTTTACTCCAACAGTGCTTATATCCAGCATATCAATAACTGATGATGTTTACTCCAACGGTGCTTATATTCAACATAACAATACCTGATGATGTTTACTCCAACAGTGCTTATATCCAACATAACAATAACTGATGATTTTTACTCCAACAGTGCTTATATTCAACATAACAATAATTGATGATGTTTACTCCAACAGTGCTTATATTCAACATAACAATAAATGATGTTTCTTCCGGACAGTGCTTTTTTTCCAACATAACAATAACTAATGATGTTTACTCCAACAGTGCGTTTTTTCCAACACAACAATAACTGATGATGTTTACTCCGACAGTGCTTTTTCCAACATAACAATAACTGATGATGTTTACTCCAACAGTGCTTATATCCAACATAACAATAACTAATGATGTTTACTCCGATAGTGCTTATATCCAACATAACAAAAACTAATGATGTTTACTCCGACAGTGCCTATATCCAACATAACAATAACTAATGATGTTTACTCCGACAGTGCTTATATCCAACATAACAATAACTAATGATGTTTACTCCGACAGTGCTTATATCCAGCCGAACAATAACTGATGATGTTTATTCGAGGCAGTACCAATCTCCAAGACAACAACAACCGATGTCATTTAACACGGGCAGTGCTCTTATCTAAGGTGACGGTACTTGATGCTGTTTGCTACGGACAGAGGTCAAGCCCGAGACAATAATGATTAATATTGTTTACTACGGACAGTGCTTATACATAAAGTAACGATGACTTTTCATAGCCTTAGAAGTGTTATCATGTTATATATAAAATAATGTAAGATGTATTATTAAACATCTTAGTTTGATGTTTAATAAACAGTGATACACATCATTGACTGGATGTTTGTTTTTAT
>NW_013668178.1:170709-174460 GCF_000517525.1 Limulus polyphemus
TTCAACTGGAAGAAATGGCCAACCTTCAGATAAGGTTCATAATTCAAACAACTCCTTAACCACTCTTATCAGTAATTATGTCCTTGTTCATTATTTCAACTGGAAGAAATGGCCAACCTTCAGATAAGGTTCATAATTCAAACAACTCCTTAACCACTCTTATCAGTAATTATGTCCTTGTTCATTATTTCAACTGGAAGAAATGGCCAACCTTCAGATAAGGTTCATAATTCAAACAACTCCTTAACCACTCTTATCAGTAATTATGTCCTTGTTCATTATTTCAACTGGAAGAAATGGCCAACCTTCAGATAAGGTTCATAATTCAAACCATTGTGCAGCTACAAACCATTATTTTTTCTTTATACAGTAGTAATTTTAACTCAGGGTTGTAACAACATAAATAAGCTCTAAACAGCGCGTCTGCGTGATTTCCTGCAGAACTTTTGTACGGGATGTATTTCGTGTGTGTTGTATGCAGTACTCCCTGTCCGGGATTTATTTCGTGCATGTTGTATGCAGTACTTCCTGTCCGGGGTTTATTTCGTGCATGTTGTATGCAGTACTTCCTGTCCGGGGTTTATTTCTTGTATGTTGTATGCAGTACTTCCTGTCCGGGGTTTATTTCGTGTGTGTTGTATGCAGTACTTCCTGTACGGGATTTATTTCGTGTGTGTTATATGCAGTACTTCCTGTCCGGGGTTTATTTCGTGTAGTGTTGTATGCAGTACGTTCTGTCCGGGGTTTATTTCGTGTGTGTTATATGCAGAACGTTCTGTCCGGGGTTTATTTCGTGTGTTTTTTATGCAGTATATTCTGTCCGGGGTTTATTTCGTGTGTATTTTATTACTGTTTTCACCCAAATGCAAATTTTCTTCTTTCTCTCTCCTTCAGTTTAGTTTGAAGATCATGATTGCGCGGTTGATTCAAGAAATCGAAGATCTGAAACGACGGGTTGAATCTACCAAAATAAGATTAGGCGCCGAAAGCAAAGTAAGTAAACAGATATTTAGGTTTATTAATTGATAATTAATTTCAGTTAGATTTATATTACCTTTAAACAGAAGTATCGTTAAATGGCGATTAGACGTTTAGCTAGAGATGGCTCGAATGTTCTGGTAACCAATCAAAACGGGACCTTATCGCACCTTTTTGGCTGGTCAATGTTTCGGTGACTATGTAGTTCACTACGTTTTTGAAAATATAAGCTTATAATCAACCGATAGCATATAGGCATCGTAAGCAGATTACACATTGTTCTCTCCCAATCATTTGTATTTATATGGTCCACCTCTACATAAATGCTCTATATCTTCTAACATATTAGTTCAATGGAGAATTAGGACGATAGGAGTTATATAGAAAGAGAAAAGAGCAATGTATTTTAGTTTCGTGAGCTGTTGGAAAATAGACACGAATGTTAATGTTCCACATCTAGCCGCCAAATTTGAGAGTGAAATGGTAGTCTAAGCTAATACGATTTCTTAACTTTATATTATCCATAATGCTAATGGGATGCTGAACTACAAGCTCTTAAAACTCTGTCAAAAACAAAAATATTATCGTCACTAAACGAGACAAAGGTAATGTATTGCCTTTATGGAAAAACTGGTTATATTGATCAAATAAACCACCAGCTCAATGACCCTTGTAAATATAAAAACTAGATACAGACTTGTTATCCCTAACGTTTAAGAGGGAAGGTGAGATCCTACGTTTTTCAAGACCCTTAAAAGTCAAAATATTATCTCTGAAATGACTTTTGAACAAGTTGCTCTATGTGGCACTAAATCCGGTATTTTTTATGGCCTTCTCAAACTACACAAAACTCGGTACCTTCTTTATCCTATTCTCTCAGCTGTATGCTCCTGCAGTTACAATCTCTCCAGATTTATCATTCCTATTCTTAAACCTCGAATGAAGTTACGATTACCTATTCTTAAACCTTGAATGAAGTTACGATTACTTATGATTTTAACTTTGCTTCTGAAATATCTAAAATTCCCTCTACTGATCAATATGTTATGTCCAGTTTTGATATTGAATCTCTCTATACCAACATCCCCCTTGATGAAACTTGAAATTTAATCGTGGGCCTTCTTTTTCCCACTGACATTGAGCAGTATTTTGGTTTTACCTGTAAACAATTCGTGTAATTTATTGTCCTCTCTACAAAGTTAAACCATTTCCTCTTTAATGACGTCATTTACGACCAGATAGAGGGAATCACCATGGGATCCTCATTGGGTCCAAAAATAGTTAATACCTTTCTATGCTACTATGAACGCAAGTGGCTAGAAACCTACCTACGTGAGTTCAAACCTGTCCTTTGCAAACGCCATATTGATGGCACTTTCTTGATGTTTTGACAATCGAGTCACGTTTCTAAGTTCTTTTCTTACCTTAATTCCCAACACCCGAATATCAAATTCACATCCGAACTCGAGAAAAATTATTATTTACCTTTCCTAGATGTCAATATTACCAAAGAAGGTAAACACTTTTCTACCTTTGTTTATCGTAAAATAACTTTTACTGGCCTTTACATCAATTTTAATAGTTTTATCCCCAACTTGGTCCAACGTAATCTAGTCATGTCAATGTTAAACAGAATTTTTCATCTTTGCTCGAATTATTCTATTTTACACGGAGAAATTACAGTTCTGCACAAATATCTGTTAAATAATGGCTATCCGACTGATTTTCTAACAAATATTACACGCAATTTCGTAAACGACAAATTTCAACCACCAGCCAATGTGCACACCGTCCCCAAATTTCCCCTCATTATCTCTCTTCCTTTTATGGGTTCACAATCTAAAAACAACTCTCCTCTCTAATAGAAAACTTCTACCCTGAAATTCAGCTCAGTTTGTTTATTTGTTATTAAGCACAAAGCTACAAAATGGGCTATCTGTGCTCTGCCCACCACGGGTATCGAAATCCGGATTCTAGCGTTGTAAGTCTGCAGACATACCGCTATGCCACTGGGGGGGGGGCATTCAGCTCAGACCTAGCCTCCTCATTAAACACTTGTTTCAATACAAAGATCATCTACCTAAGCTTTTACGTTCATGGCTCGTGTATAAATTACATACAGTGACTGTAAGGTCACGTACATTGGCAAACCAAAACGCCAATGGAAACTAGTCTATAAACATTTAGGAGTATCTAACAGAACAGGTCCAGCCACTTATCCATTCGTTCAAATGTTTAAACCACTGGTCAAAATATTTCATTCAACGATTTCTCTATCATTACTATAGGGTCTTCAGACCTTGAACTCTACATTAAAGTTAAGTTTGCTCATACTTAAAGAACGCAATACTCTTAACGACTTACAAACCTCTTTAGATCTAAACGTATTCTAAATTTACAGACTTAAAACTCAACTGTTTCGATATATATCTATTTGGTCGTCAAGAAATTAATGTCGTTTATTTCAGATGAAAAAAGCCGAACAACTTATATATCAAAACAAATCATTTATTAAATGAAACAGTCTCCATTGTTATCGATGATGCTTTTCCATCTTACAATCAGGTTGTTAATGCCCTGATGAAAGAAATCACTTGGCTCTAAAGCAAAAACATGTCGATGTCCTCTTTAACACCTACCACATTTGCATACGTTTTTTCATTAAGATGGTGTTGCAGCGAACGAATAAGATGGTAATCTGATTGTGCCATATCTGGAGAATATGGTGGGTGGGTGGGGAGAAATTCCCTATCCACCTCCATAATCTTGTGTT
>NW_013668178.1:175208-180398 GCF_000517525.1 Limulus polyphemus
CTAGTTAATAATTAAGTAAACTAGTGATTAATGATATTATAGTTCTAGTTAATAATTAAGTAAACTAGTGATTAATGATATTATAGTTCTAGTTAATAATTAAGTAAACTACTGATTAATGATATTATAGTTGTAGTTAATAACTAAGTAAACTACTGATTAATGATATTATAGTTGTAGTTAATAACTAAGTAAACTACTGATTAATGATATTATTGTTGTATTTAATAACTAAGTAAACCAGTGATTAGTGATATTATTGTTGTATTTAATAACTAAGTAAACTATTGATTAACGATATTATAGTTGTAGTTAATAGCCAAGTAAACCAGTGATTAATGATATTATAGTTGTAGTTAATAACTAAGTAAACTACTGATTAATGATATTATAGTGGTAGTTAATAACTAAGTAAACTACTGATTAATGATATTATAGTTGTAGTTAATAACTAAGTAAACCAGTGATTAATGATATTATAGTTGTAGTTAATAACTAAGTAAACTACTGATTAATGATATTATTGTTGTATTTAATAACTAAGTAAACTACCGATTAATGATATTATAGTTGTATTTAATAACTAAGTAAACTAGTGAATAATGATATTATAGTTGCAGTTAATAGCTAAGTAAACTAGTGAATAATGATATTATAGTTGCAGTTAATAGCTAAGTAAACTACTGATTAATGATATTATTGTTGTATTTAATAACTAAGTAAACTAGTGAATAATGATATTATAGTTGCAGTTAATAGCTAAGTAAACTAGTGAATAATGATATTATAGTTGCAGTTAATAGCTAAGTAAACTAGTGAATAATGATATTATAGTTGCAGTTAATAGCTAAGTAAACTAGTGAATAATGATATTATAGTTGCAGTTAATAACTAAGTAAACTAGTGAATAATGATATTATAGCTCTTTGTAACATTGTATTGTGAAACGACTCCTGGGCCTTTTGAAAACAATTGGTGCTGATATGTACCTGGTACATAATATAAACTATTTGCAGAAAAACAGTGCTACCATCATTGGTATCTCTCGGAGGACAGAATATGCTGCACAATGGAAACTATACTGATCCCAATGTAGTAAAAGTAAGCAACTATGAGCTGTGTGAATGCAAAATAGGAAACATGTTATCATACATAGCATGTTTCTAAATTGCACAACCCAAACTCCAAAATATTTCGAAGCAAGATATTATAAAAGATGATACCTTCAATAACCCGCTCAGTGTCAAGGAAACACACTCGAAACTATATGATACATTCTACAAGGAGAGATTTGTTGACAAGACAAAGCGAACCAAGGACACAATTCAAAGAGCAAACCTGACGAAAGTCCAATGTATCCTTAGTTACAAGAAGGAAGGAGCAAACTCATAAACTCCTATATCTTGCCGAGAAAGAGGGTATGACAGCTCCTTCAATATGACAGGACATTATTAAGTTAGTGTTTGGTGAGGAAGACTATATAGTTCTTCCATCCATGAACTAAGAAAGTTTGTTTTCTGATGGCTATATTCCTCTGGGATTATTTCCAGACAACCAACTTAGTTGATATGATGGCATGTGTGAGTCGAGGGAGGACTAAACCATTGAACATCTTTGGAGAACTCTGCAACTATTTCCCTATCTTGGTGCTGAATATGTGCAAGAATACAACCAGAAATTATCTTACAGGATATATCAGAGATATCAAAATTAAAGCACTGTGAATGATAAAACTCAACCGCTTTTGGAAAGGAAACATTATAGGGATTCATTTCAAGTAAAACCAAACTTCAGACATTATTAACGAAATTGTGTTGAGATCGTTCTAGGTGGAATGGCTGGAGATTAACTAACACATTGTAAGCCTTCTCACCAACATCCAAAACTTGTTATCAATAGGTGAAGACGCTGACATCTCTTTAATTCTAAATTTAATGCATGTAACTTTGGATGGAATAAAGAAATAGTAGCTCTTTTATCCAGTAACTTTGATGTATCAGTCATAGTGTTACGAATCTGGAATGCGCTTCAGCATCATAACCTACTATAGCAATATTCGGTGGTCGGGTATGAGAGTTCTGACTATAAACTTTCAGTATAGTCGCCTTATTCACTGTTGTAAAGAGTTTTTGCGGTAACTTTTGTTTCCAGAATGTTCTCACTGATCCTCAAGATACGTCATCCCCCCAGTTTAAGAACCAATGTATGAGAGGGCAGTTGTTGGTAACTTAATCACATACATTCCTATTCACACATTGGAAATCAAACCTAAGTATGTATGCCGTGTTTGCCATAATTTCACACTATTATTGGATTCGATTACAAATATGGAATCAAATCTGAAGCCGTCAATTCAGACTCAACTTCGTATCTCAGGGAATTCAGGAAAAATCTCTGCAGCTGAAACTTAGATCAAACCTTATTAAAAGATGAGAAGTATTTAGTTTGTTTGTTTGTTTTGAATTTCGCGCAAAGCTACACGCGCTAGCCGTCCCTAATTTAGCAGTGTAAGACTAGAGGGAAGGCAGCTAGTCACCACCCACCACCAACTTTTACCAACGAATAATGGGATTGACTGTCACATTATAACGCCCACACGGCTGAAATGGCGAGCCTGTTTGGTGTGACGGGGATTCGAACCCGCGACCCTCAGATTGCGAGTCGAGCGCCCTAACCACCTGACCATGCCGGGCCAAGTATTTAGTGAAGATACTAAAGAGTAGAAGTGAATGTAAAACCATTAATAAACTTTAATACGTCCAACGAAAATGGAAAAATTCAAGTGTAGCAGACGCGGTGTCTTCTTGTACTTAATAAGAGGAAATTACAAAATGTGTTTGTTCATATAGTTCTGCAAATCAAACAGAAAATATAGTTAACATACGTTCATGTTTTTCTCTCTGATCTCTACCATTAAAATATTCAAGATGTTTCTGATAATAGTAATAGTTTTTGTAGTTTAAGCATGATCATTACAATCATTTCTGGTGTTAACCAAAAATGTCAATTTTAGCAAAATCGCTACTTCTTGTTGACGTCTGTAGAATGAAAAGTAGTGAGGAGATTTTGTTAGACAATATATTCTGCTAAGTCATAAAATTAGCTTCCTAAAGTGAAACTAGACTTAGACGTCTAACAGATATAACTACAGACTAGCATGTGAGGTATAAATAGATTGTATTCATTTTATTTTTTGATGGCCACATTCAAACTGAACGTAGGTGATTCCTCTCTATGTAGAACAATTTGAAATAGTATATATGACTATACATAGCTCTAAGGCAAGTTAAAATGATATTATGATATTTTCGATAGAAAATCAAATAGGCCGATTGTCTTAACTGTAAGTTATATTTGAACAAACTTGAGATATAAATAATAATTTTTAAATATGCCATAATTATATCAGTGTTTGTTTTCTCTAATACAGCTAAGGGCATATGCCGAAAAAGATGTAAAAGCTTTGCGTGAAGAACTGATGAATAAGAAAATTCAGGTGACCCTTACAAAGAAAGAGGAACAGTCTTCTCTCGGTCCAATTTTGAGAAATGGTCACTTTATCAGTGCTGTTTAATTGAACCAACCTCGGCTGTTGGGTGAATTATTAAAACTTTTTTTTTCTACAACTCTAATTGATACAAAATCTTCCGTCCAATTATAATTTCCCTTAATAGTCTAGAAACATAATCGTGTCGTATCTATACTTTAATAATTATAATTTTCTAGTTTTAAACAAAGAAAAAGAAAATAGTTTGGAGGGTAATATTTATTAATTGGCATGAGTTGTTTAAAGATATATTAAGTAATTTTAATAAAACGTTGCACAAAGACGCGCTCTGTATTTTTTCGTTGATAATTCTAATATACGTAGGATAACCTCACGTGTGATAGCTTCTCAGGTGTCATATAGGTGGCGCTGGCGTCGGAAGTAAATGAATATTGGGTGGAGGGCTCAAACATGAAAGAAAAGGTATTAAATTTTTATTATAAGTCGACGCTATTGTCTGTTGATAAGCGGTTCTGAGGGTTGATTAACCTATGCAAGTTTAAGACATTTCAAGCCTTTCCCTTACCCAAGTTTGAAAGTACAGGGTAATTATAAAGAAATAAATACATAATCAAAATAGTTGTATCTTAAAAACTAATTATCTTGGGAGAACTGAGAATGGTTAGTTTTATTCTGGGAGGTCTGGAAATGGTACAGAGCGTTTCAAAAACTGTCATAGCAGGTGATCAATGTGCTTTCTGCCATCCGTAGTCATCGTATCAAGTGTAAATGAAGCTAATACAAGTATTGCCTGTTTCGGTCAGTGTCCATTGATGGTTGGAATATCCTGCACACTGACAAGAGTTCAATTCAAATCACTAACCTCATATTGTTGAAAGAGAGGGTAAAAAAAAAAGAGGGAGAAATAAAATCAATGCTAGACTATGAGGAAAACTATTTAAGTATTTAATATATTGTGATTATGAAACACCGTGTACCACATTTAAACATTCCCTAATAAAACTCGTGGTTTTTAATTTGTCTCTAGTGAATTTTTGATTCCCTAGTACAAGTAGTTTTTAAGATATAATTTTGTGAAATAAACAGTTTTTTTTAGAATCACGCTGATAGAAATTTGTTATACCATAAGACAACTTTTATACAAACATAGGAAAATGCAAATTTAATAAACGGAGATTATAAACCTAATTTACAAATAAAAGCATTTTACTTACGTTTTCAGCAAAGAGTGATCAACTTACTGTTTGTGTATTTTAATTTTTGAGTTCATTTGGAAAATAATTAGCTTTGGTTAAATCTGAAGTACATAGAGTCGGAGGCTTTAAACAAGATCTTAAAGTTTGCACTCTCTCCATCATGTTCTTGTAATTTAGGCAGGTATAAGATTGGGTCATTTTATCGCAGTGAACTGGTTTTCCCATAATTGAATCACCTCATCTAACGGAATATTACTGTACAGTGTTTGATTATAAAAACTAAAATAGTAAATGGTCGCAAAAGTTTAAACTTTTCGTAGCATTATTGTAGATACATAACTTGTGAAATATATACAATAACACCTTTTTTTTGAAAGATCATTTATTTTTGCGATTTTTATAGGGTTAGAGGATAAAGAGTTCCACAAAGTGAGCTAATTGGTTAATGATTTTTATAGGGTTAGAGGATAAAGAGTTCCACAAAGT
>NW_013668179.1:0-1975 GCF_000517525.1 Limulus polyphemus
AGTTTCGTCGGAACGAAGTTACGGAAAGTTAATTAACAAACGGAGACGTAACAATATTAATGATCGAGAGACCGCTGAATGCCTAGTAAAAATATAGTGTTACGACAGCGAAAGTTACGTGACACTGTTGGCGCATGCGTGACTAAATTTCTCGAATTATCGGGTAACTCCGCAAATTTTGGAGAGCCTCTTTGTTAGTATATAAGCTTCGCGTGAAAAGTCAGCGGGGCGAGGTGAACAGTAGTTACAGTGATTTCTGTGTAATTTATGATTCTGTTAGTTTCGAGCTATTTAGACATAGTGTGTTTTGCACTCATAGAGAGCGATATTATCGAGGTTGAGAATCGCTATGATTTATAGCGTGTATTATAAAAGTTCTTAAGTTGAAAGTGACAAGAAACGTAATGACTGTGGAATTACTGTGTACTAAAAGTTTGTATCGAGAAAGAATAAACTGGTTTATTAAGAAAAGACTTGTATTGCTGAAGTTCCTCCAAAGAATTTCTACCAGAAATTAACAAACAAGCAGATACATAACAATTTGGCATCAGAAGTGGGATGAAAAAAAAAAGGTTGGAAATGAAATGTGGGAAATCAAACTACAGCTTAGCAGATCTGATTGCAGCAATACAAGAACAGCAAAAGAAACAAGAAGAGAGACAACAGCAGTGGCAGTTCGAACAGCAAAATAAACAAAAGAGATTACAGCAATTGATGGAAGAAAAACAAAAAACAAGAAGAACGAGAAAATAAACAATAAGAGAGACTACAGCAGTGGTTGAAGGAGAAATAAAATAAACAATAAGAGAGACTACAGCAATACTTGAAGGAGAAAGAAAATAAACAAGAAGAGAGACTACAACAGTGGCAAGAAGAATAAGGAGAGAGAGTACAACATCAGTATGAAGTACAAATGGAAAAGATTAGTAAATTTCAAAGTGAATTAAATACATTAAAAAACGATTTACTGTCTTTTACACAGGGAGGATATATTAGCCATGGTCCTAATCAGCCCCAGACAACAAGAAGCCCCTTCCAGACCCTGCAGCTAAACCCTAATGCAGACGTCTTCAGTCCTACCAGAAGTCACATTCCAGACATGAGTGTTAGCAATAGGGGTGATCTAGTATAAAGGAAGCCACAGGAATTCGATGGGAAGCATATAAAGCACAATTTGAGCTCCTGGAAGAAATGAATGGATGGACAGAGGAGCTTGAAAGGACAATCACTGGAAATACTTGGACAGTTGTCTGCAGACGACAGGCACAACTATGGAGCACTAACAGCTGCTCTAGAAATCAGGTATGGAACTCAAAATCAGCCCAAAGTCCACAGGGCGAGGTTTAGGACGAGAGTCCATACTAAAGGGGAGAGACTGTAAGAGCTAACACAGGGTTTGGAAAGTATGGCACACAAGGCCTACCCAACTGCACCACCCGATGTCCTCAAGCTGATGCTGAGGGATCAGTTTGTAGATGCCTTGGACAGTCCACAACTGTAGATAGCAGTAAAGAGACACACCCCTCTACTATGCAGGATGCAATGGCCAGAGCTTTTGAATTTGAATCCTACATTAAGTCCAGCACAGAGGTACCATGATTGGTACAGTAATCAGGATTCAAGGTCAGAAAATATCAGCAAACCCTTGAGAGTATCAAGGTGCTGGATCACAAAGGAATACCAGAAGCCATACAGAAGTTCTGTGGTGTGACAGGACATTATACAAGGTTGTGGGGACCAGTGTAGGTAATTATCGAGCTCATGGGCATAAAGGACAGACAAAAAATATACTTGGCTGACATTGAAGACCAATGCATACCAGGGTTCGACTACTTACTACCGAGGAAGTGTGTGTAGTTAACTTTGATAAAATGACATTCGTGGAACAACAAAGGCCAAAATCCGGTAAGTGTTGCTGCATCTGTTTATTTGCATGTCACAACACTGAAGTCAAGTACAATACCCCCTATATCAG
>NW_013668179.1:2850-5055 GCF_000517525.1 Limulus polyphemus
AGACTGCATTCAGTTATGGTCAAGGTTTCTGGTAATACTGTGTGACGCCATTCGGGCTTACTAATGCTCCAGTAACATTTGAGAGGCTGATGGAAAGAGTTCTGGAAAGTCTACAAGGGAGGATAGCCCTAATGTACCTGGATGATGTCATTGTGTTTTCAGCAACATTTGATGAGGAAGTATCCCGGCTAGAGGAAGTATTCAAGCATTTGAAAACAGCAAACCTCAAACTCCATCCCAAGAAATGCCACTTGTTCCAGAAAGAGGTGCTTTACTTGGGTCACACTGTAATTGAGCATGGTGTATGAACTGATCCTGACAAGGTGAAAGCAGGGTGTGATTGCCCAACACCAGAAAACGTGGGAGAGTTAAGAAGTTTCGTGGGACTCTGTACCTATTACCAGACGTTTATGAAGGACTTTCAAGACATTGAAAATGGCATCAGCTCCACTTTTAAAACTTCCAAATCCCTCATTGCCACACATAATGGATTGTGATGCTAGTAATGTCGGAATTGGAGGAGTGTTGTCTCGGAAATTGGGTGAAAACGAACATGTGGTGACCTAATTCAGTAGGGTCCTGAGTATACCAGAGAGAAACTACTGTGTAACATGGAGGGAACTCCTTGCTATAGTAGAGTTTGACATATTTTCATCCTTACATCTATGGGTCTAGGTTCACCATCAGGACAGACCATGCTGCATTATGCTGGTTAAGATCGTTAAAAAACCCAGAGGGACAACTGGCTCATTGGATCGAAAAGTTAGATCAGTATAATTATGATATTGAATACAGGGAAGGAAAATCTCATGGAAATGCTAACGGACTGAGCTGAAGACCCTGCAAATATGATTGCAGATATTTCTGAAAAAGAGAGGTTGAACTAACCAGGTGCCATCAAGCTGAAGTCAAAGTGACTGAAGGAGTTGATGATGAAGTGGAACCAAGTGTAGATATTAAAGCAGAGCAGGAGAAAGACCAAGATTTGAAGCCAATAATTGATTTTCTACAAGCGTTTTGCACCATGCTTGGGAGAAGGTGTCTAGTTTAAGCCCTGTGACAAAGAACTATTGGGCACAATGGCCCCAGTTAAAGCTTGATGATGGTATTCTTTTTAGAGGTAGGAAACTGCAGATGGGAAAGTGACGACCTGGCAAACAGTTATATCGAGAAAGTTACAAGAGGTTGTGCTGCATCAGTCCCATGATACTTTAACAGGAGGACATCTTGGAGTTAAGAAGACATTGAGTCACGTATGGAAGAGATTTTACTGGATAGGTATGAGGCAAGATGTGGAAAAATGGTGCAGGACCTGCAGTACATGTTGTGCTAAAAGGGGACCCAAGCATAAAGGATGTGCCCCAATGAAGTTATATCAAGTTGGCACACCAATGGAAAGAGTAGCCATCGACATTGCTGGTCCTTTGCCCCAAACTCGTGCTGGAAACAAGTACATTTGTGTGGTGATGGATTATTTCACCAAGTGGCCTGAGGCATATGCAATACCAAATCAGGAAGCTACAACTGTAGCTTCGACTATTAGTGATTTATTCTTCAGATTTGGTATGCCATACGAACTGAATTTGGATGAAGGCCATAACTTTGAATCAGCTGTGTTCCATGAATGCTTCAAGTTGTTTGGCATACGAAATACCAGAACAACGCCACTTCACCTACAGTCTGATGGGATGGTAGAAGTACAATTGGACACTGAGACAGGAATTGGCAAAGTTTTGTAATAGTAACCAAGATGACTGGGATGTCTTACTCCCTCCACTGTTGATGGCCTATAGATCAGCAGAACATGAAGCCATTGGATACACTCCAGCAAAGCTGATGTTTGGTCGGGAACTACAGTTGCCAGTGGACCTAATAACAGGACACCCACCTTTCTCTTCAGTAGGTATTATCTCATGGCTTGTCAGTTCATGTTTTGACACAAATTCTTTGCCACACACTACACAGGGAAGCCCCCAGTAGTTCAGCAATAAGTCTTTGGGTGTTAAGGTTTTTATGTATATGTGGGTTAAGCTGCAATTCTTCTACAGTAGATGTCTGTGACTCGTTGGCAATAAATTCGAACAATAAATGGATAGCACATAATCCAACTGTTGTAAAATATATACACCTGGAAAAAAGTTAAGCACCCCCAAATATTTTTCAGGATTGCTTATTGAAAATAAGGTTTAATTTTCATGATGTTGA
>NW_013668179.1:6003-30723 GCF_000517525.1 Limulus polyphemus
GACATTTTGTAATGTGATTTGACAATTCAATAACGCTTTCACTGACAATACTTATTAAAGATAATTTTAAGCGTGAAAACTGTCCATATTTTGATGTCATGATATGTAAATTAAAAATTGTTATTTTACGGTGATAATCTTGTTTTCTTGTGCCCAATAATGCATAATTTCATATGTTAAACACGTTTAGATTGAATGGTAATTTATAATCAGTCACAAGAACGTCGAATCTGAATCACTTGAAAAAACACGGGGGTGCTTAACTTTTTTCCAGGTGTATATTTAAAACAACTCAAATGTGTGTACAAAAATTCTTTACACTATGGAACATCACAGTTGTATCTAAAACTCTAAATAATTCTCTTTTCTTGTCAAAAGTCCACTCAGGGTCATTCAATTACTTTAGTATCCAATTGACAAGACAAACTATTTTTCTCTACTTTGTTTCTTTCTGTACAATGTGCTATAGACTCACTTAAGTTACTCCATTGGTTATCACAGTTTATCTCGAACTTTAAATAATTGTCTCTTTTTCGTCAAAGTCCACAGAGATGGGTTCAATTACTTTAGAACACCCTTTGACAAGACAAGTTATTCTCCTTATTTCTATTAACTGTAAAACTCACGTTAAAATATCACCTGTTACGGCTAATCACTCACATGCCTGCTAACTGACTGAACTTTACTTGACTTCAGTTAACTTGCTCTCGTTTGGTCCTCTCTCTCTACATATATTTACTTTGTTCAACTGGGGCCGAGGATTTTCGCAAACTATGCGAGTGATGCCATAATGTAACAATACTTACTTCAGGTAACAAGAAAAATATCGAAGATTTGAGTAACTTGTCATTGACAACACTACAATAATTTAACCACATACGTCTCTTACCGAGTTACGCAACAAACTTCTCTTAACTATCGCCTTTAAAATAATTACTTTTAACTCTCTTGATATGAAAAGTATATATTATAATTAAATATTATGTCACAAAATAAAATAAATAATAATGCTTACACTAAACAGCCTTGTATATCCATCATAGGACATATAATGTTAACAATCAGACTTTGATACCTATAGTGGGCATGGCACAAATAGCCCATTGATAGCTTTGTGATTAAAAACAGACCCTAAATAACTGTATAACTTTATCACCAGAGTATATACTGTTTCATGTTACTATTGCTTACAAATGTTTTATCACATACTTTACAGCTGTATGGTTTTTCTTCTGTATGTATTCTCTCATGTACTCTTTCTTCACTATTTAGTCTTTCACAACTGTACAGTTCCTGACCAGTGTGAATCTTCCTATGTCTTTCTAGATAAAACTTTCTTGCAAACTTGTTTCTAAATATTAACAAGTGTATGTTTTTCTCCAGTATGTATTTTCTCATGTACTTTTAGTTCATTACTTGTTCTAAATCTTTTGAAATACACTACACAACCGTATGATTTCTCCGATATATGTATTTTCTGATGATCTTTTAAATCACAATTTCTTCAAAATACTTTTCCATAAGTTAAGAAACTGTATGGTCTCTTGGAGTGTGTATTTTCTGATGATCGTTTAAATTACTCATTCTTTGAAATTATTTTCAACATGTTATATAACTGTATGGTTTCTCTTCAGATTGTATTTTGTCATGTATTCTTAGGTCACCTTTTCTTAGAAGTTTTTTTGCCACACACTACACAACCACATTCTTTCTCACCACTATAAGGTGTATTATATTGTTTTATGTTATTTCCAATTAAATTTGTTGTTCCAAATACCTTACTGTTAGATTTCCGAGATTTGCCGACTTCAGTTTCCATAAAGAGATCTTCTTGTATTAAAACATGATCACCAGCAAACTGATTTCCAGAAGAGGTGTTCAAACTTATAAATAGTGTTATTTTTCCTTTGTAGGTACCTACCTAAATAAAAATGAGTAATATACAAGTTCAAACAAATACATAAGGAAACACAGAAATTACAAGTAAACTGTGAAACGACATGGTCAAAGGGCCTTACTTGCCCTCTCAGGGAGCTATCTTTAATTTTGAAGTGGTAGATTAGAGGAAAGGTAATTAGTCAACATTTGACCATCACTGTTATAGCACACCATCAAGTGTGGATCACATTTTGTTTTGGTAATAATAATACTCATATCGTTACAATTGTAGAATGGTTTGTCTTGTTTGATAACTTCACAGAAAAACAATCAAACTGGAAATTACTACTCATATATTAGAAATTCTAAAAGGCTTCAAGTTAGATTTCCAATACTGCATTGGCCAAGCCTATGCCAATGGATGTAATAGGGCTGGAAAATACAAAGGGGTACAAGCAATTCTGCTTGAGCAAAATTCAAATTGTATTTTCTCTAGCTGTAGAAACCACACACTAAACCTTGTAGCCAAGGTCCCACTGATTAGAGTTGGAATTATAGGGTCATGACCCCTAAATCCTCCATATATATATTAGTGAGTGGATCCCAACCTGTAGCTTTAGAGTGAAATGTCCCGAGCCACCGAATTCACAACGAGAAGGTAAGCAACACCAAAAGTGGATAAACCACCTTCTGAACCTGAAGAAATATTAAAGGAAACACCCTAAACTCAGAATGACGGGATCCTGTATACCAAAATCAACCTGAGGAAATGGAACTCATCTGGTCTGGAATTATGAAAACTCGTCCTCACTCCTAAACAGTGTGAGCAAGGTAAATTCCACTTCCCCAGAAATTATAGGAAGGACATGGATTAAACTGTGCTCAACAAAGGACCCAGGATGGGACCACTCTGCAATCAGAATTATAAGTAGACAATGGACCTTCTTCCATGAACAATGCAATGAACCAATATATGGTGTAACAGGATAGCTGAGTGGTAAATCTGATCTGGTATTACGAGCAGGTTCCAGTGTAGGTGGGTGCCACTCCTACCAACATCTGGAGTCTCGGGTAGAACAACCTCCAACTTTTCCCTCTTCTCCAAGAATGGAAGAAAGTCACTCAAACACTGGAAGAATAACCTCTGTCCACCACCCCAGTGACTGGAAACTAGTAGAATTTTGGGGGATAATGCACATGTGGGAGCCCTGAGGAACAATGCTCTGTAAATAGGTTCCCTAAATTTTTAAAAACAAACACACTAATTTATGCAATCCACTAATTGGCAGGGACAGGCAGTAACTCCTTATGCTTTACTCATGATAGTCCAGGAGTGGCAGTCCAGCATAATACAGTAATAACACCCAGTATGCCTCTAGGTGGTCTTATGGAACACCTCATTTATACAGAGCCGGTTGCAACTTAGATAAAATATATTGTGTTAGCGATTGTTATTGCAGATTTGGTTTGATAAAAGCACATCTGACTGGGACTCTGTGAAAGAGAGGTAAAGGACCCTGGAAGGGAAAGAACAGACGAGATTAGTGATTAAAATATCCCTCTTTATAATCTAGTGTATGTGGTCAATACAGCCACAGGGAGTAGTCAAAAACCCCCAGAGGACGATACTGCCAGATCATGCAAATAATGTGAGATAAAAGTATTGGGGAGATCCACATAATATCCTCCAACAAGCAATTCAACTGGGTCGCTAAGGGCATAGAAATGTGATGAATCTGATGAGATGTGACTCGCAGAAGTTTCCTTGCCCCCAAACAGAACCCAGAATAAGCAATATGGATCATATCTAGGCCAGTAGCAACAACAACAAAAAAAACCTTAATGGAAAGGTATTACATTATACATGAGGCTAATGGCTTAAATAGATACCAAGAAAGTGCACGTAACACCATCTTTAAATCTCAGTTAGGTAACTGAAACAATTGTCTGGGACATAGGACCCAAAGTGACTTGAGGAGGCTGGAGAGCATTGGAGCCTCAGAGAATTTCCTTCTTTTCAAGCATCTAAAGGCCACCTTATATAGGGCAAATGTGTAAGTTGCAAAACCCCTGTCAAAGAGCCAGGTCAAAACTGAGCTATGTTTTGTAAGCCTAGCTGAAGTGGGTTCAACCTCTTTGCAATACACCATTGTCGATATACATGCCATTTCATTGATAAAAGTTCTTCATGGGATGGTGCACAGAATGACAGGTACATGGCAATCTTAGAAGCTAAACCCTGATACCATGCAAAAGACCACATAACCTCCACACATGAAGTTTGAGCTTCAAGATGAATGGGAGTAAGATGTCAGATTGTCGCTACCCAAACAGAGATGGCGAAAGAGAAAGTGGTGGGGACTTCTGAAGGTACTACAGAAGTGGAAACCAGGGCTGATCCAGCCATATCGGTGCTACCAACAGAACAAGACAAGGGGATTTAACAAATCATTGCTAGGACTTTGTATAACAGATGAATTGGTGGGTAGGCATATAGATGCAATCCAGTCCAGTAGTGACTGAATGCATTTATTTTCAATGCCCAAGGGTGAGGTACCAGAGACCAAAATGTGAGTATTTCAGTGTTCCAATGAGTGGCAAACACATTGATCATCAGTGTCCCAAATCGAGAGCAAATCAAATGGAAAATTCCTCGATGAAGCATCCGTTCCGTCACGATAATCTGGATGGGTTGAGACAATTGAATCACCACCAAATTCATCCCTCTTGGACCATGACAAGCTAGTAGGATGATATGATGGGAGTGGACCCAATATAGGAGATCCACGGTTAGAAGAAAGAGAGACCTGGACCAAGTACCCCCTTGATGGGTAATGTAACACCCCAATGTGGAATTGTCAGAGTGAAGCATGATGACTTTGCCACTCAATAATTCCAGACCTGGAGACATAACACTTTGAACAGCAAGAAGTTCTAAAATATTGATGTGGAGGGAAGACGTCATCTGTCCATAGGCCCTGGAATTCCTGACAGTTGAGATATGCACCTCATCCCTGAAAAGATGGATCTTTGGGGCGAAGTGGTGACAAAGGAACACCTATTATAGTATTGTTCCTATCTAACCACCACTCGAGATCAAAGTTGTTGATCCTTATAAGGAAACTGGGGAATTCAGTGGATTACAGTTCACGATCCATTGGTCACATAGAGACAACTAAATGGATCTCATGTGTGCTCATCCCAAAGGAATGAGGGATTCGAGTGATGCCCACATCCCTAAAAAAAGAAAGAACCATCCAAACAGTGGGATAAGGAGACATAAGAGTCAGACTGCCTGTTCGATGGTGTGGAGCCAGATGTGAGTCAGCTGAGCCCAAATGAGATATGTGTTGAAAAATACACCCAGACAGACGATATATTGTGTTGGAGGGAGAAGAGATTTCTCGGCTCTGATAAAAAATCCTGCCTTCGTTGCTTCAAAAAGCAGTATTTGGGTGTGATGTTCTGCCAACTGACAAGATGGTGCCAGCAATAGCCAGTCATCCATGTAATGTTGTGTGCACAGGCCAAGGGAATGGAGATGACGAGAAAAAGTTTGTACAATTTGGCAAAACACGTATGGTGCTGATGTTAGTCTGAAGGGCAGAGACCTGAACTGCAGCACCTGACCCTTGTGCACAAAACACAGATAGTGGAAGGCATCAACAACATCAAACTTAGTCATCCACAGTCCTGGCAAAATCTGCCAATGTCGAGTGAGGGATGACTCCATTGTGAACTTGAGGATCTAGGAAGGGATTTAGACAAGAAAGATCAATGAATAGATTCCAATCTCCCATATTTTTGGGCACAACAAAGATTCAGGAATAAAACCCTGAAAGAACTGGAACAAATTTCTACATTGTCCCCTTGACCACCAAATCTCTGATAGCTGTGGAATGAAGTTCTGAAATCCAACGATCTGCAGGAAATGGAAACACTACAGGTTGGGGGGATAATGGTGGTGGGGATGTGAACTTAATGACTAATCCTGATTCAAGGACCTGTAGTATTCATGGGTCCATTGTAAAGGTTTCCCACACTCCAGAAATTCTGGGAGCTCAGACCCCAGAAGCAAATGGTAGTCATTGCCATTGCTGGCAGCATTCAGACTAAATGGAGGAACCTTCTGATTTGGATGGAATCTATTCTGAGTACCAATAGGTTGATGTCAGGAGGGTGGGTCAGTACACTTGAAATATGACCCCCATAGGAGCTGCAGAAAGTTGCAGAGATAACGACGACAGGGTTGAATGCAGATGGACGACATCAAACCTTGATTTCAAAGACTCTGGAAAGCCCACAAAAATCAAGGGTCAGAGAAAGGGTGCCTCACATAACTCCCGGAGAACAGCAGCAGGTAGACAAACAATGTATCTCTACCCAACAACATACCAGCCAAAAGACTAGAGAAAGTGCAAATGCTGACAATCAAACCAAGGTGGATGCTAACAATGGTCCCAACTCGTCATCAAATTTATGTGGTGATTGTTGAGAGGCTTCCAAAAAAAGATGTAAGGATGATAAATATCTCAGCACTGTAGTTAGGGTCAGACAAATCCTTGCAAATTGTGATCTATTCAGGTTGACCACAGACTCTGATCTGGAACACCACACTTCCAGGAGCGGATCTATTCTCTGAGAGTCTAAATATGCTTACAACTGACAGTGGTAGGCTAAAGCATGTTGTTCTGACCAACGTGGCCAACAAGGCATAGCTGTCCCTTTACATAACTGAGCAGTAAACCTCCCTGCATGAACCACAATATCAGTGAATAGAGGAAGAATTAAGTAATTGCCATCAGACTTCTCTGCCGTCAAGGAAGGCACAGATCAAAAACATCACACAGTTGAATTACTAATTGAAGAAAAGGAGCGGGAGGGGGCTGATCCAAATTGTCCTCATGAGAAGCTGACAGAGTAAAGAAAAGTGCTGGAAAAAGCAAATCTAAATTCTTTCCAGAATGTCCAGGACCGTCCACAAGTGCAGCCTCAAAGCCCGCTGAAGAAATACCACCAGAATGAATATATGTCCCTATCTCACTACAGATAAGGTCATGGACAACCTCAACTGAGAGCAAATCCTGAGCAAGACTAGATATTAGAAGTGGGATAGGAGAGCCCTGATTGGCCTCCATATCGGATACATTAACTCAGGAATTCATGTCCTACATCGGCTTACAAAGTGAAAAGTTTTTTCTTTACAAAAACCAATGAGAAATGGTCAAAGTATCTCCAAAGGCCATATTACAGAAAAACAAGTTAATGAATGCTTTGTCAAGAAAAAGTGACAATATTATCTAAAGAAAGTGTTTATATACAGTACCAGGATAGAGGACACATTGATGTAGGTGGAGACAGATATCATCAAGAGCAATTAAGTGGGGAATAAAAGACTAGAGCAAGCGAGAAAATATATGACCAATGCTTAGATGGGCAAAGGAAAACAAAACTTAGCAATTAAGTAATAGCTGTAGTGTGAGTAGAGGTAAGTACATCTTGGAATTCCATAAAAATGTATTTTAGCTTTCCTACAACAGATTGGCTACCTAATTAAGAAATTCTATTATTGCCAATTTCTATATAATGAATTTCTGTATAATGTCAAGGATAAGGTAACATTAACCAGAAATAATAGTAAAAAATACGAGTAAGAAAAAAAGAAGTATTTATTGATGCATCAGGGAAATTATTAAAACTTCTCTATGGGGACTCTACTTGAGATGACGTAACAAAAAAGTTAAATGAGAAAGTAGCATTCCACAGTTAGAATAACATTGTATATTTACATTAAATATTCCTAACAACACTATACTTGGTAATAGCAGTAACATATTGATGCTTTACTTCAAACAAAAGTTTTCAATGTTAATGAACAAGAAGTAGTCAAAGAAAAAAACAAAACAAAATCCAAATATATGCATGCTACTTAAGGAAATGTTATGAATGCCTGTGAATAGGTTAATTGCTATTCAAGTGGAACAAGCACATTGCTTGTTTGGCCATGTGCAGTAGAGTCGTTAAATGAAACTTGGGACAGAGTTTCAAGAAATAAAAATAGCTGTGACCTGCTTATAAGGAAGGCTTTGTATATCATGAGGCACGGTTATGTCATTGTAATTAAATTGTTAATTGTCACTATTAAGTGCAACAAAATCTCTAAATTGCCATAGATGTAGTTCCCAGAAAAACAGCTGTGAAAAACAATTTGAGGATATAAAGTTAAGCATATATCATTAATTTCCACAAGAGTGGATATTTGTTAAGATAAACATTTAGCCATGGCTTTTTTTTTTAGACCATACACACCGGCACCATTTTTGATATTGCAAAATGAAGTGAAAGGTGAGAAAATTTGAAAGAGTTATGTAAATGAATGTGTGAATTTTCTCCTTTGAACAACTCTTTCATTCACAAAGACCAAAGAGACATCGAACTAGAAGTGTTACAAATGACAAAGTTTAAAGGAGTGTGAAAACATACTGTTTGTTTGATCGTGTACGTGTGATCATCAGTGCAGTACGAGGTGTGAAGATAAAAGTCCTTTTCTAATACAATTAATAAAAAAAAAAGTTATCCAATCACTGAATTGGTTTACATTAGCACTACTAAAACTTTAAATTCAAATTAACATAACAAATTTGATTATTTTGTTAGTTCTCTGCAGTCAAAAATAATGCAAAAATAAGTTAAACTACTACTGATATGGTTATCTTCACAAGAGGACTGGTTTTATTTCTTCAGTTTAATACACACAGTTTGACTACACACAGAAAAGCAATGAGGTTTATTATACATTGATATAATTACAAAATGTTCCTGGACCAAGAACTCATTGGACTACAATTACTTAACTGCACGATATATTACATAAACATTTAGATTTTACACCGAAAACATTAAAAAAAAATACAGAGTTTTCCACTTAACTCTTTCTAAAAAGAAGAAAACAGTGAAATTACACAATCAAATAATATCTATGACAGATTATGATTGAGCAAAATCAATTGAACTTATCATATTCACAAGATTCTTCAACATGTCTAAGGAACTGGTGAAGAAATGACCTAGAAGAGCCTTCATTATTTTCTCTTAAGTCCATAGTAACACACTCCACTTCACAAAACGTTTCTAAATACGGACCACCTTATAAGTCCTAGCTACAGACATCATACCTGGGTGAGTTATTTACAGTTTGTACTCCTGATGTTTTAGGGTTCCATACTTTTCTACACACCATACTGATGTGGTTTTACACACGAAACACGAGTGTTCCCTGTCACAACTGTACATCATAACTGTAAACATTTCATACTTCTATGGTTTATCCAAAGTATGAATCCTCTGTAGTTTCTCCCCACTATATGTACATTGAATGTTTTTGCTACACACTTCAATGTTAAGGTTCCATTCCAGTGAGTATCTTTTGTTTTCTGAGGTTGGTATCAAATACATATTTTTTTGATACACACTGTAAATTATGATTTCCCCAGTGTGTAACCTTTAATGTTTCTTTTGATATCTCTTTGTTCCATATTCTTTGCCACAGATACACAGCTGTATGGTTTCTTCCCAATGTGTATTTTCTCATGTTTTGTCAAGTACCTCTTTGTTACAAATTTTTTGCCACAGATTGCACAGCTGTATGGTTTTTCCCCACTGTGTACAATCTCATGTCTTTTTAGGTAAGTATTTTTTCCAAACTTTTTTCCACAGATTTCACAACTGTATGGTTTTTCCCCAGTGTGTATTCTCTCGTGGCTCTTTATATCACTTTTCCTTCCAAATGTTTTGCCACATACTATACAGCTGTATGGTTTTTCCCCACTGTGTATTACCTCATGTTTTCTTAAGTTACTATTAAAAACAAATGTTTTATCACATACTTTACAACTGTATGGTTTTTCTCCAGTATGTATCCTTTCGTGATTTCTTAGGATAGTCTTTGTTCCAAATGTTTTGCCACAAACAAGACAACTGCCTAGATTCTCTCCAGTGTGTAAATTCTCATGTAATTTTAGGTCACTATTTACTCTAAATTTTTTTTTACATATTTCACAACTATATGGTTTTTCTCCAGTGTGTATTCTCAAGTGATTTTTTAAATTTCTTTTTGTTCCAAATTTTTTTAAACAAACTATACAACTATATGGTTTTTCTCCAGTGTGCACTGTCTCATGTGTTTTTAAGTGAGTATTATATACAAATTTTTTACCACATACTTTACAACAGTATGGCTTTTTTCCAGTGTGTATTTTTTGATGCATTTTTAAATTACCATTTCTTTCAAATTTTTTACCACACACTACACAACCATATGGTTTCTCTTCAGTATGTATTTTATGATGTACTTCTAAATAACTATTACATACAAATTTTTTACCACATACCTTACAACAGTATGGTTTTTCTCCAGTGTGTATCCTTTCATGTGTTTTTAGGTTACCTTTTCTTCGAAATTCTTTGCCACACACTACACAAACATATGGTTTCTCTCCAGTATGTATTTTCTGGTGTATTTTTAAATTACTATTTGTTACAAATACTTTTCCACAGAGTAAACAACTGTATTGTTTCTCACCTTTAGAAGGCATAACAGAATGTTTCAGGTTAGGTACACTTAAATTCATTTTTCCAAATACATTACTGTTTGGTTTCCGAGATTTGTTGACTTCTATTTCCATAAATGGATCTTCTTCCATTAAAACATGATCACCAGCAAACTGATTTCCAGAAGAGGTGTTCACATAGGTCTTTATATCTAAAATAAAAAATATGGATGTGAAAAATAAAGTTATTGATAGATACACCATACATTATTTTGACAAACTCCTGGGTATATTCATATAGTTTGAAAGAGTAGAAAAAGTGTTTCTTCCATGGTCCATATAGCATCAAAAGCATAAAATGCAGGTAACAGAACACATTCAAAGGAAGCTTTTAAATTTGGACAGATACCGCCACACTAAACAACATTACTTTCAGCCAGTAATTCCTGGATTAATATTAGTAGATTTTGTCTGTTTGTTGATATGTTGTGCAAAGCTACACAAGAGCTAATTATACTAGCCATAGATAATTTTGCAGTAGTAGACTAGAGGGAAGGTAACCAGTCAATATGACCCACAGCTAGTTCTTGTCATTTCTTGTGGGGTTTGACTGCCAGTCTTATATCACACCCATGGCTACAAAGTGTGTAACACAGTTTTTTTTTGTTTTTTTCTGTAATGGAAATGAACCCCACCCCAGTATGTTAACTATTGGGCAATGCTTGGTCCATTTTGAAGATCAGTTATTTTGCTACTTCAAGTGGTAGTTATAATAAAATGCTTATAACTCTTTAACATGTTGACTGACAGCAACATATTTAAATTTCCTGTTCAGAGTATCTATATGCAAGTAAAATATCTAGAAATGTGAAGATTTTGACAAAATAAAACTATATCAGTAGGTTTTCTATTCTTTTATCAAATTCAGGGCAGAATCATCTAATAATAATGTGGGCACCATCAGCTTCTTCAAAGTAGTAGACACAGCCCAAATTACATGACCCAAAATTCATACAAGCAATCCCAAGTGCTAAAAGTAGTCCTAATTCTACTTTTGATATCCTTATATACTTCCCAATAGCCAGATGTCCTGTCTAGCACACTGAACCAATAAACTCTTCCCATCATATCATGGTAATACAATGGTATATGTGACAAAACTGAGAAGTGGTAATCTTAATTACTGAGTTTCCAGTATTCACAACTTAACCAATGACTGCTTGCATGCCAGGTGAGGGCTCTACTAACTGAGGTAAAGGATTACCACACAAGTAACTTTTGGTAAGTTACTTTATTAATAATTAACTACCATGTTCTTCATCTCTAACAAACAAACCACATCATTTTTACTTATCTCGTGGTCATGATATGACCAGTGGTTGGGTGTCAATTTTTCTTCTGACCATTTAAATTACTGTGACTCCTGCATGCAGGATGTGAACTTGAAACACTTACACAATAATAATGAGTTTTAACAAAGTAACTAGAAATACAGATGTACCTTGTGTACTGGAAAATAAATGAGTGATTGTTTAGATTTATTTGTGAAATTAAGTCTTTCTTTAGTTTGTGAAACCTTGCAAGTTATAAAACCTGTAATTGAAAAAACATAATAATTAATATTAAATATTTACTTTACAACAGTTCTGTAGAACTTGACCAACAGGCTTTTCAGCAAAAACAAGAAATGTGTTTACATGGTAACTGCAACTCACATCTTGTAGATTTATACACATTATATTGAGTAAAAAAGAAGAAAAGAAATTCCACTACACAAAATGATATTCTTTATTTTTACTGAATAAAATAAGTTTAAATCTACAAGATGCGAGCTGCAGTTGCCATCCAAATCCATTTCTTGATTTTTATTTTAAAAAAAGAAGCTTATTGGTCAAGTTGTACAAAGTTGCTTAAAATTAATATTAATCATTACAATAATATAGTGCTTCTATTTCAAGATTTCTTGTAGAATTAAAAAAAATTAGTTTAGGTGGCAGCAAATCAACCCACTAATATCCTGACCATAACAACACAACATATTATGTGATCATGGTCACAGTGAGAGATTTTATAAGTAAACATTGACTGGGATGGCATGTACTCCTGGATAGCTCAAGGTGGGACTAAATATCCTGATTTAAATTGTGGCTCTGGAGTCTCAATTCACTTATCTTCTTCACTTAAATATTTAATACAAATTATTACAATAATATTAATATTTCATGATTTCCTATCAGATTTGAAAAATATTAATATGTAAGTCTAGTTACAATTCTATAACCCTAAGCATATAATTTTTTTTTTTTACAAAGTTACATCCAAAATTTAATTAAACTACTTTATCATGAACTTATGTCAGTATAAATGGCATCAAAAAGGAGTTTTGTAATTAAATTTTTTATATTATCTAAGTATTAATTATTATAAATTTCAAAAGAAAATATTCAAATAAATTCTCAATCTTCACTTTCCTTTATCACATGATACATCTGAGCTTTGAATTTACATTTTAGTTTGTCTTTCTACCCTTACATGAGTGTCAGTGTCCAAATAATTATAGTGTCATACTACAAATATTGCCAAGGCTAGAATATAAATCTGAAACATTCAATCTTTTTGCTTTACTCAATTTAGTAGACCCACCACATGACACACCCATCCTGTCTCTCCCTCTGTCATTAGGAATATATCTATAATTCTCTCCAACATTGCTAAAGGACATGTTTGTAACCACTAGACAGAACAAAATCCAATATCCTGCCCTCATGTATTTCTTTATATTTTAGCAGAAGTGATTACAGTTTTGAAGAAAATATTATATGTTGAATAAAGTAAATGTTCTGAGCAACTAACAGAAATTTTTAACCGATTTATAGCTTAGCTAGAAAGGCAGTTAAAAAAAGGAAAGAAAATAAGACATTAAAATTAAACTATTAGTGAAATTTGCAAGAAATTAGAGTTCATGTGAAGTAAAAACCTGATCCCACATCCCCAAAGTCATATCATTCAGATACACCACAGTCCTACAGGGAAGTCTCTGTGAAAAGATGGAAATCTGGTCAGGAGATAATAAGGGGATGCCCACTGTTGTATCAATATGTTTGAGCCACCAAAACCAAAAAAAGGTTCCATTAAAATCTCAATGTCTACTGGAGGAGATATATATGTATGCATGTCCTAAAGGAATGAGTGGTTCTAGTGAAGTTAGTGTCCTCAAAAGCAAAAGAACTTTGTGTGCATGGTATAAATGTGAAGTACAAATCTTGGTGACATGATATTCTATTTCCTGCAAATGATGAGGTGAAGGCTGAGTCTGTTTGAATGAGAGTTCAAAAACACACCAAAATGTACCAAATATTGTGTAAGTATGAGAAAAAGACTTAGAATACTTGACTAGTCAGCCCATCCAAGCAGACTCCTACAGAAGAATGGAGATGTAAGAGAACTCCTCCCAAGAAGGGGCAATAAGAAGTCAATCGTCCAGGTAATTATGGAATATTAGCTGCATTCTATGAATATGGCAAGCAAGTGCCCCATGACTCAACTGAAGACATAAGGAGCAGATTCAATGCCAAAGAAAAGAACTGGAAAATTGATTCTAATAGATGAAATGGAGAAAATATCTGAAGGACAGGCAAATTCAAATATGTAAGTAACTGACATGTAGACCTTGGTCATCCACAAACCAGGTGAAAATGATCACTGGAGAATAGAAACCCTCCATTCAGAACCACAGGATGACTATAAAGCAGTTGAGTGACAACAGAGCAAGGTGTTTGGAGAGGAACACACGTGGAAGACCACAACAATACCTCTTCTGTATCATGTATGCTCTTCACCTTATGTGGTAAGATGTTTCACATACACAGATGGAAGTTTGAGGGAGCTCATCCAAAGAAGAAGAGAAAACTGAGTGGGTTCAAACCAAAATCTCATAACAGACCATACTCTCAGTTCCAGCTAAGAATGAACGAAGGATCTCCACCCACAGACAGGAAAGTGGAGTAAGCTAAAATGGTGCCCTATGGTGTAGAGTGGTTAGGGCATGTCAGACAATACCCAGCAGGCATCCAGTTCCAAACCAGTTTTGGACATCCAACCTGTGGTAGGAGGAGGGTCCATGCCATCTTCACCTTAAGTTAAGTAGAATAAAAGGAGACAATTTCCCTACCGATCTACGTAACAGGGCACATGCACAAATACACAATTACAAACAACCATCTGGGAACATAAAATCCGAATGATGGTAGGAATGAATGTGCCATGGTGGTGGTTCACACCAAATCCAAAATGAATTGGACTTTTCCACACAGCACAACATGGAGATGGAACACGTATTGGAAAGATGTGCAACAACAACCCCTGGATAGGGCGCACAGAAACTGGAGTGCAACATCAAACACCAGGGCCCACTGCATAGAGGAGGATATGATGCAGCAAAAACCCTATACTAAGGTAGAACAAAGATTCACAACCAACATGTGTGAGGATTTACGTTGATTGGTCCAGCTCCAATCCAAAATCACTACTGGAAACCAGAAAGGATGACAGATCCCAACTAGAGGGATGAACTGCAACTTGGCAGATGAATTTGAAAGCAACATCATCCTCCAGATAGGACTGCACAGCAGTAGACTGCCTCAGTTAAACATGTACAACCTCACTCTCTGGATAGGATTACATGGAAGCAGGATGCAACATAAATCTCTGGGATCCACCACAGACAGGTGGAGCACATGACTGGAAGATCTACACCAGCAGATCACCACTGCCCTACTCTCTAGTGAATGGAGGTGATCACATTCAGGAGGTTTTCTCTATGGTCCTCCACCCCATTGGCTCAGAAGTGGAAAATGGCAAGGACTCTCATCCTCCACTAGAAGAACAGGAGAGAGGAGGTGGGTAATGCAGTGGAGATTCCAGAGGAATGCTGACACCAGAGACAGTGCAACGGGTCACCATGAAATCCCTATTCTGAAATGCAGACCACCTTTGATTTATTCAATCTAAGGGGCAGTAGTGATGGGCAGCTGTCCCCTTCTGTTTTACCCATGGAAGTCCATGGGTTACTACAATCTGGAACAGGCATATGTCTAAAGCAAATATATCAAGAAGATAACCTAAGAGTGATCTTGTAAAACACCCCATCTTAACAGTGTGGGTATGTACTGAAATTGTTTTGATGAGCTATCCTCCTAAAAACAACTTTGGTGAGATGTCCCATTTAAACCTTGCCAAGACATCCTGTGAAACATCAACTTACTAGGGCCCAACCCCATTGAGGTGGAGCATCAGGAGTAATGTGCACAAAGTTAACCGCAGATAGGACTCCACAGAGGCTGGAGTGCATGAATCACTAGCAGAATATCCCGAGTTATCACAGTTCCCAGGATGATCAGATCCGGGACTACATAACGTCAACTCCCAGGACCCACTGCATGGGATTGAAACATCTGAGTCACTAGACAGGAAATAGTATACCCCAGTAGGCCTTATACTTGGTTTACAATGAAGAATTTGGTTAAATATGTAGCATACCTGGACAGGCTGAGTGGGAATCTAGACCTACAAGAAACATACCCTTAAAAGGAAAGTAATAAATACAAATTATAACTTACCAAGTCATGGGTGAATTGATAAAATAAACACACAAAAAATAGAAAAAATTAATTCAACATGCTAAGCAGTAGGAATAGGATATGGAAGTCATGATGCACACTTCTGAAATTAAATTAAGTAGACTTGGTAAAAAAACTACAGTGAACAAACAGTAGAAATTGAACAAAAAATGTTAAAGTACTACTTCGTAATGTTAATCAAAATACTACATCAAAAATATCACAATGTTAAAATATCTGCACTCAATAACTGCCTAATGAAAAGTGATAGTTAGTATAATCAAATAGGGGGAGTCACATGAGTCAGGAGGTTGTGTCACACTCCTATTGGTAGAGGGTTGTTGCAAGATTATTTACATGCAAAGACACTGTGAACCATGTAGATTGTAGGGTAAGTGGGAGTTTCAACACGTTTGGCATGTGAAAAACTTTGAATATAGAGGGCAGCACTGAATGATTATAGCTATATGTGTGGTGAGTAGAGGTAAGATACCGTATTGGAAACTCTGAAGGCTATAAAACCTAAAATGGAGAATTAAGAGCTACATGCATCACTTTGCACAAAGAAATGATGATTGAGAAGTTTTTAGAATTTCCTTTTGAAATTAAAAATTCAAAACTTAGATAATATAAAAATGTTGATTAGAAACTAGCTTTGATTCCAAGTTTACTGACATATATTGATTAAAAAGCTATTTTCAATTAAATTTTGAATGAAATGCACATTTTTATCCCAATAGAACCTCCAATCTAGATGGCCCAGTTGAAATATGTAGAGATGATTTAAATCTAATCACTTTATTTATTTTGTGTTTTATCAAACTGTTATAATATATCATGCACTCATGTCTGAACACTCTCACTAAGGTTTCAGTCAAATCAACCAAGTTTTAATGAAGTACTTACACTAAAAATCTCTCAGTGAGTACATGGAATCAAACTGTTGACTTCTTCAGGTGCAAAGTGATTTTCATGTTGAGATTAAAAATACTTTTGTGATTCTGAAAATTGTCAAATTTCATTTGTCTAATCTCTAATACCTCTTAAATAAATTTCAAACATTTTTTTTTTGTCAAACATTATATTTTATGTTATTTTTTCTACCTTAACTCTATGCAAAGCCAGTTAATTTCAAGGATCTCATAACCACCATAAAAAACATGACATAAATTTAAATTCCCCTTTTTTCTTTCTAAAATGACTTCAAATTGTAATATGAAACTACATTTATTTATCCTAAATAGTTTAAAGCACATGAAAATATACACCTGTTTCTACTTAAATTTTATTATTGCCCTTTCAACTGTGTCTAAATAAGAATCCCACTATACAAGTTCTAGATCATTTGGTAAATGTATAGCTCACGTTAACTTATTTAATCAGGTTATGCCAGTGTACCTTATGAAAAATTATTAGTATTTTTCTTTATTTTACTTAATATAGTTTCTAATTTTTACATTTTAGTTACTCTTATAATAATAATATATAAAGAACACAAGAAAAAGAAGAAATATAGTAATTAACTGGGTCTTTTTTTCTTTTTTTTGCTGTCAACTGTGGATGAAATTTAACCCTATTTTTTATATTCTTGGTACTACTGCACTAAATAATTTTTTTATTGAATTAAATAAGGATCTAAGGTACAGAATAATAACATGTAAAAAGCAGACTATCTTTTAACTATTATAATTTTCTGGTTCTCTAAGTATGCAATAAGAGCAATGTCAATGTCTTTTCTGTGGGAATAAAGTTTAAATTTGAAGTGAAATAGAAAATTATCTGCATAGAATACAGTGTAATATATATGTCATTTGAAGCATTAATATTTGGGTTTTCTATTGGTTATAAGTAATACAGTATTAAGCTTCAGCTCGAACTATTGATAATTTGTGAAAGAAAGGATGTGATAGGTGAGTATGGCAATGGGGGGGGGGGGGGTCTGATTTTCTAGTTTATGGCTCTGAAACCAAATAACATTGAAAATTATAACAATTATGCTTTGCTGTGACTAATATTTATATTATAATGAGTAATTTACATTAAATTCCATACTTCTCAGAGGGGCAGTCAATAAATTAGAAAAAAAAGGAAGACCTAGAGAGAATATTTCAAAATTCTCATATTAGGGCAAATTGAGAATTTCTTAAATTATTGTCTTATAAAATTAAAAACTTCAAACTTATAAAATATTAACATTTGGATTACAGGCTATGTTTTGATGCCATGTTTATTCATATACCATGATAATAAAGTAGCTTAAATAAATTTTGAATGTAACTCAGTAAAACCTTGTGACATCTGCAGAAAATGTACCTGTATGGAAGGAATTAAATAAGTTATATATCTATTTAACCACTAAGCAGCATGAACATTTCTTAATTAATGATTTAAAATCATTACTAAGATTTTAAATAAATTAAAAGCTCTTTTAAACCAGTATTCATGATTTTACAGAATTCATTGCAGGATATTTTTACTTACCAGATGTACTTCCTAACTCAGAACCAGTTTGTTCCAAATTATCAAATTCCTTTTCTTTCTTCACATTTGTAACACAGTACTTTGAACCATCCAGATCATTATCATCCTTATCACTGAACTTTGAAATAATCTCATCTTGTAGTAGATCACCAAGCTGCTCTGTCTTCACACTAACAAGTTTGTTCTAGAATCAAGTGACACATTCAAAATGTCAATGAAAACAATTAGTACTATTACTGAAGTAGGCAAACACATATAAGGTATTCAAATGTACCTACATATAAATCATGAAGTTATCAAGCTAATATTTCAAAAGCTGGGAATTTGTATCTAAGAAGTGTTTCCAATAAGACAAACAATCAACTGACAAAACAATCAATATCAGTAATGTTAATAAGAACAAAACTTGCTATGTTTCACAATGTGAGTTACACAGCAAAGTATGACACTGGTAATTACTAACCATAATGAGTAAAGGTTATGTTTGTTTGCTAGAAAATATTTAAATGACACAAGCAATTGTTTTAAAAATTAACCTTTTCAATTTAGGAAAATGTTAACTTCCAAAACATACATACCTCTGCTGCCACTTACAGCGAGAACCCCATATTGGGAAGGAAGAGGGGCCAATGAGGTCATCATCCATGCAGAAAGCATCTATACCAAGATAAGAATGGTACACGCTACATCAAGAACAGGTATGCTCTTTACACTGAACTTAATTCCTGTAACAACTGTGTAGTTGTACGTGAGTAATCATCACTATAGGTCAGCCCCAACCAGATTGCCAAGTTTCCACCATTCAGGGTTGGAATTAAGTGGCCTTAGTCCCTATATCGCACCTTGATGGCTAAGGCAACTTGACCACAAAATTATATAGAGATATATACTTTTGATTGAATCCAAACCTGTAGCCATAGAGTGATACATTCCGAACAACTAGAATCAAGATGAGAAGGTAAGCGGACGAACCTTCTCTTCTTCCTGAAGAAGCCTAAAAGGCAACACCCCAAACTCAAAATAATGGGATCGTGTATGCCTTACTCAACTAAAGGAACAGAACTCATTCAGTCTGGAACTATGAATATTCATCCTCACTCTCCAACCGAGTAGGCAAGAAGCTTTCTACCTGACCCTGGAATTAGGGGGAGGACATGGAACAATTGTGCTTAACCAAGGACCCAGGATGGGAACATTATGTGTTTGGAATTATGAAGAGATAGTGGACCTCCTTCCATGAACAATATGCTGAACTGATATTCGTAAAAATGAAGGGCCATGCACACCCTAATCAGATAGCCAAGCATCAAATTTGAACCAATATTATGAGTAGGCTCCCTTGTAGGGTAGCACTGCTCCACCGACATCTGGCAAAAAACATTCAGGGACCCGGATAGGAGGGCCCCCAACTTTGCCCTCTTCTCCAAGAATGGAGGAATTCACTCAAATGCTCTGGAGGAAAAGCCTCTGTCCACTACCCCAGTGACTGTAAACTGTATGTGGTAAGGACTCCCTAGCTCCACTAGAAGAATCTGGGGGGTAATGCACATTGGGGAGTCCTGAAGAACATTTTTTGGAAACAGTGCAATAGTGAACCAAGTTCCCTAAATTTTTAAAAGCAAACTGAACCCAATTTATTTAATCTGATGATTAGCAGGATCCCCTTTAACTTTACTCATAATAGTCCATGAGTGGCGGTCCAGCATAGCATAGTAATACCACCTGGTGAGTACCTAGGTGGTCTTATGGAACACCTCATTTCTACAGAGCCTGTTGCAACCAGTAGTAATTATAATGAAACAGTGGTTGCTAGTGCGGAATTGGTTTGATAAAAGCACACCTGTCTGGGCAACAATCGCCATAAAGTGGGAAAACAAGGAAAGGGACCCTGAAAGGTAGAAATAAAAATACTCAACCCTCTGGATAATTGAGCAGAAATTGTTAAGACAGCTACAGGGTGTAGGCAAAAACCCTCAGATGAAGAAACTGCCAGATCAGGCTAATGATGTGAGATAAAGATATTGGGGAGGTCCACATACTAATCTGCATAGTGACCTCCAGTGGGCAATTCGACTGGGATGCTAAGAACATAGAAAAGAGAAATCTGTTCAGATATGACTCACAGATGATACCTCACCTGCAAAGAGAACCCAGAATAAAGGTATAATTGGAGGCAACAAAACCTTCAAGACCTTCACTGAACATGACCAATCACTGTTTTTTTTTTAATTTAGAAAGAATGAGAAAGTTGTATGTGGACAAAGAGCACAAATCTCTTCAACCGGTGATGTCCGTGGGTTAGCAGCCGAGAAAATTAAATCTGCAGGTAAAGAGGATACATGGCATATAAAAGTCAGGTCACAAACAGGTCGAGAAAGAACACGTAACCCGAATCTACCCATCAGGTAACTGGAATGGTCATTTGGGATCAATTGCCCAAAATGATGTGAGGAATCTGGAGAGTTCTGGGGACTCAAAAGTATGTAGTTGTGATAATCGAATGGTAGTCAATAAGGCCATGGTAAACAATGGCAAGTGTGGAAGATGCAAAAAACCTCTGTCAAAGAGCAAAGTCAAAAAACAAGTTATGGTTGATACCACTGATTGAGAAGGGTTCAACCTCCTCTCAATACAACATTGCCAATATGCATGTCCTTACCTTTGTGAAAAGTGACTTTCAGATGAAACAGAAACTAAGCCAGATAAGCTAGATGCACCATATCTGATCATGACTACCTTTATAGAGAGAGAGGCTAAAAAGAAGTGGAAAAACTGAACACACCAGAAGGGACTGCAGAAACAGAAACCTGGGTATAGTCACCAATCTGGTACAATCAACAGAATCTGACAATGAGTTGGAACAAATCATATGTCATATCCTGGGTAACATATCAAATGGAGAGGTTTTAGGGTGGTAGTCCCCTGTCCTGTTCAGATGGAAAGCATCTATTGCCAACACCCAAAGATGAGGTACTGGAGACCAAATTGCCAGTAGTTGGGTGATCCAATGAGAGGCCAACCCACAATTAGAATTGTAAAATGAGAGGCAATACAACTGAACCTTGTGATGCAACATCTATTCTTTTGGGAGAATCTGTTTGGATTGAGACAATGGACCTGCTACCACAGGCATCATCCATGGAACATGGCAAGCTAGAAGGGTGATAAGATAAGGCTAGTCCCAAGAAGGAGGTCCAATATTCAAAAATAAGGAACACTAGACCACATGCCTTCTTGATGAGGAACATAAGACACCACCACAGAATAATAGAGTGAAGCCTGACTATTTACCCCTTAAGAAGCCCAGACCATGAGACCTTGCCTGTTGAATAGCAAGAAGGACAAAAACATTATGTAGAGGATCCTCATCGTCCATGCATACTGTGGAATTCCTAGCTGTTGGTATAGGTACCCCAACTCTGAAGCAAGGCATTCGTGAAGAGAATGGAACTTTGGAAAAGGTGGCAGTAGAGGAACCCAATTTGTAGTAGCATCCTGACTTAACCCCTCAAGATAGAAGAATGATCCTGACTAATGAAATTGGGGAAACCAGGAAATAGGTGTGTATGATCTCTGGTTGCTTAAAGTACAATAAAAGGCTTGCTTGTGTTCTCATCCCAAAGGTATGAGGGAATAAAGTAATTCCAATATTTCCAGAAGAGAAAAAGCCAACTGTGCAGTGGGAGAAGGAGGGGTGAGTATAAGTGTGGCATCCTATTCTATAGCATCCAGCAGAATTGGAGACAGCTGAGCCTGACTGAAAGATGAGATGAAAAATAAGAAATAACCAGACTGATGACATACTGAATTGGAGCAAGAATATATGTCACAGTCCCAAACAAGAAAACTGCCTGGGTTGTATCTGGAAGTAGAAGCAGGATGTGATGGTCTAACAATTTAAGAGATGTTACCAGCAGTAACCAGTCCTCCATGGAATGGTGTGTGCACAGTACAATATAATGAAAGGGATGAGAAAACTCATACGATACAGCAGAACCATGTTAAACCTACCGAGGAGCTGATGTCAGGGATCGGTACTCATGAATAGGGGTGGAACTATGGCCCTCCTATAGGAGCCGATGAAATTCGAGACTCCTACAACAACTGGGTGGAATGTAAAAGCCGAAGATTGAACCAACATACATGCTAACAATAGATCCAGCTCGTCCTCAATGAAACTGGTGAACCTGAAAGTCTTCTAACAAAGTGAAGTGAAAAGAAACACAATGTCCCATCAAGAGACATAGACCTATATAGGTGAACTACAAAATCTGTCTTAGAACCCCAAAATTCAAGGAGCAGATATTATTTGGGTTGGAAAAATGCTTCCATCTGATGGTAGGCAAAATCATGAAGTTCTGACAATGTGTTGAATATGGCAACTGTCCATTCACATAACTAAGAAGTAAACCTTCCAGCATGAACCACAATTTTCGTACCTAGAGAATATGAATAAAATTTGCTCCCAGATCTTTCTGACATCAATTAAGTTGCAGGCTCAAAAGCAACCAGCAAAATACCAAAAACATCACACAGTTGAAGAACCAACAGAAGAAAACGAAATCAAAGGTAGCTGATCCCAAAGTGGCTTCCATTTCGTTCTTCATAGGTCAGTTAAGGGCTATGGTAAGGCAAGTTGTTTTTTTAGAGCAAAGCAACTGAAGGCCACCTGCCACATCCACCTTAGAGAATTGAACCCCGGACCATGGCACTGCAAGTCCGTAAAATTACCATTGTCCCACAGGGGGGCTGAAAATCCAAGAGACTAAAAAGAAGGCACAGGAAAAAGGATCTCCAAAACTTCAAGGATCATCCTGAAATGCAGTAATAATCCGGGAATTCATACCACAATCGCTTGTCAATTGGATGAAATAAAAAAAAATAAAAAAGTTATTTTTATGAAATGAACTGGATAACACGATAATGTTCAAAGTATCACCATATGATCGTAAAATATTGGGAAACCCGTTAGTGATGCTTTGTTGAAAAAAAGTGATCAATTTATTTGAATAAGATACTTATATACAGTACCAGGATAGAGAGCGCATTGACATAGGTGGAGGGTATCACGTGACATATAGCAATTGAGCGGGGTATAAAAGACTGGAGCATATGAGAAAAATCAGACAATGCTTAGATGGGCAAAGAAGAAACTATCAGTTGAGTAACAGCTATAAGTAGCAGCAGAGGTATGTTTTGGAATTTACACACTACAACATATTTTATTTCTCAATACACTGTTTTTCACCTACAAAGGTATTAGTCATTACAGTCTTCTCATAATTTCGTTAATAACACATCTACTATCTCATTTTATGTTGCATGATATATTTGAGGAAATCCACATTGTTAAATAAGTACTTTCACCACAAAAATCACTATATTGTTGTTGTTAGCTATATTTTCAATGTTTTAATTTAGATGTAAGCAAGAGAGTGCATAAGGTTAAGATATAATAAATTTGACTAAGGCCTAAAGATGGGAGCATTTAGTTATAAATACAAGTAAAAAGTTCATTCAGGGCTAGTAAGAGAGAAGTGTGTAATAAGAAGTTATTAAATACACAGTGAGTTATGTCTCTCCTGTTATTCAGTTTCTTGGTGAGTTAAGTGCTTATTTTCGATGACGAGGAACCCACTTTGAGAGTAATAATGCTTGGAGACGGCTTGAATGGGTAATGGGTAATCCTGTTTCGCCCGTTCTTGCCAACATATTTATGACCCAAATCGAAACACTTCGTCTCCCACTGTACTTTTGCTGGTTTCACTTCTACAGAACACACACTAACTTTCTTTGAACACATAAATTCCATTCATCCAAACATCAAATTTACCATAGAACACGAAAACACTAAACAGTTATCTTTTCTTAACCTCAACATTATTAGATCGGACACACAGTTTAAAACCAAAATTCACTGTAAGAGCACACACACAGGCCTCTACATCCCCTGGAATTCCGCTCATGACACCACACAAAAAATCAATACACTCAAAAACCTCATAAACACAGCCACAAGACTCTGTTCAACGGACTAAACAGATGAAGAAATCAACCACATAAAGCATTTGTTCATTCACATCAATAAATTTCCACCAGCTATTGTTGAAAAATTCTCCAAATTCCCCACAACAAAACTCAAATCACTAACATAATTGATACTAACAAACCCAACAACAGAACATTACACTGCA
>NW_013668179.1:30733-35408 GCF_000517525.1 Limulus polyphemus
CTCAAAAATAATCCACACTTAGACAAAACTAGCCATTAAACACAAAATTCCTGTCATCATTAAATTCTCTCAAAAATCCGGCCCTCAATTAAAATCGTTACTAAACAAAAATTATTTAGAATCACACAATACCAACGTCATTTACAAAATAACATGCAATAACTGCCTAGAATTCTACATCGGAGAAACAGGAAGAAAATTGGAAACCAGATTCACAAAACACAATAAAAAAAACAACCATGTTTTCTACCATTGCAACTCAAATAACCATAGTATATCTATTAAAAAACATAGTAATTTTAAACAAAGAATCAAACACAAACAAACGAAAAATCAAGGAACCCATCTTAATTGAACAAAACAACCCTATTCTAAACCAAGACCCTGGGGTGCCAAGATATTTCTTCTAAGTCTTGCAATAGTATCCGGTCATGTAATCTGTTTGTTCCATACTGTGTGTATATATATATGCCAGTGTAAACTACTTTTACCTGATGATGACAAAACCTTGTCGAAACATTGTACATTTGCTGTTATGTCAAACTTAAAGTTTTTCTTCATTACCCATTCAAGCTGTCTCAAAGCTTTATAAGTGCTTATTTATTGATAAAAATTAAGTGTATATCTTCAATACCCATTCAAGCTGTCTCGAAGCTTTATAAGTGCTTATTTATTGATAAAAATTAAGTGTATATCTCACAGTTTATGTTGAAATGTTGTATTTGAAATTAGGTCACATAAAGCTATAGTTTATGCTGAGAAGTTTACAAAATTAGGCCTACAACTTACAAGTGAACATGGTAATAACAACATTACTAAAGAAATTCATTAACCTTCTCAATACAGGGTCACTCAATTTGACAGAGTTGCATAATCTTTTGTAGTCATTTAAAGTCTTTATAAATTTAATACTTATAACTCTTAATATGCCCACCAGTAGCACAGCGGTATGTCTGCGGATGTACAATGCTAGAATCCGGGTTTTGATACCCATGGTGGGCAGAGCACAGATAGCCCATTGTGTAGCTTTGTGCTTAATTACAAACAAACTCTCAATATATTGGGTATATCTTCACAAAATTTGACAGTCTTTCAGTTAATATTACAAGTCTTTCACATACATAAAGTCATATTTCTTAATAAAATAAAATAAAGTTTTGTCCATGAAAACATTGAGTATTTGTTTTGAATAGTCTGTGTGTAATTTTTATGTTAAAATTTAAAATATTTTGTCCTCTCTAATTTTCTATAACCTCCTAAATGCATTTCAAACGTTTTTTCAGTAAAACTTTATAGTTTATCTCTTATTTTCTCTATCCTATCTCAAAACGGCATTAATTGAACTGACCTTGTAACCACACACACACACAAATCGAAGTAAACCTACATTAACCTTTTTTCTTTCTAGAATCTCTTCAAATTGTAACATCAAACTACATTTGTTTATCCTAAGTAGCTCTAACTTCGTAACTTTATACATTTATTTACAATTAAATTTTATTGTTTTATTGCCCTTTGATTGTTTGTTTGAATTTAGCTCAAAGCTACACGAGGGCTATCTGCACTAGCTGTCCCTAATTTAGCAGTGTAAGACTGGAGGGAAGGCAGCTAGTCATTATCACCCACCGCCAACGCTATTTTACCAACAAATAGTGGGATTGACCATCACTTTATAACACACCCACGACTGAAAGGGCAAGCATGTTTGATAGGATGGGGATTCGAACCCGCGACCCTCAAATTGTGAGTCGAGCACCCTAACCACCTGGCCATGCCAGGCAAAATGGAAAAATATGGATGATAACATGCTAAGACAAAATGTGGCATGTGGGTCACACTAGTGGAAATTCAGGATTTTTAAAAATATTTCCTTGTAGAATTAAGAACTTAAAACTTGTATACTATTAAAATATGTATTATTAGATTATTCTAATTGGTATAACATAAACAAAAAGTACTTTAAGATTTTGAATGTAAGACAAAATATTGTGTCATGCGCAATGAAGGGTACCCTGTGCAATAGGGTTAATTGGCTATTATGTAATGTGAAACACTCGATTAGAGTTGTTAAGTGTGATGTATAATGGAGGCTATAAACAGTGATCTTCTAAGATGATACCACACATCTTCACATACTTTAGCTATCTTCCCCATGTGTATGCCTAAGAGATTTCCATGCCACTACCTTTTATTGAACTCTCACCTGATCTTATGAGGTTTCTTACGAGTTGCACTTCTGCATAATGACGTCATGCAACAAAATCCTTCCACCAATAGGATGGTTATATACCTCTATGTACAACAACTCCCCTAATGCATTTGCAATTGAGAACTTCCTTCTTCTCCTTGACACTATATTGACCAGACATGTTTAAAATTTCTGGTCTGTGTTGAACTTTACGAGATTTACATCCTTAACAAAATTTTGATTTTTGTTTTCTTTAGCTTTTGTTTCAAAAGCTTTAATTTTTATATTGAATTCTCAAAGGATGGTAATTTATATTTAATTCTGAGTGTTTGCTCTTGGTCTTTATTTTGTCTGCCACTTTTGGAGGCTTGTAAATGGCAAGATTATTCCAGCCATCTTTTGAGATGTTGGGAATTACCACATGCTTAACCTACTTAAGACGGGTCATGGGTCAAAGGCTATGTCATCGGGTTTGTTGACCAATATTCTAAATTTTATCAAACTATTTCATGAATTTATGTCAATAAGTTTGGTATCAAACTGTATATTATAATGAAGTAATATATGATATAATGAAGTCATATATTGAAGTAAGTGTATAAAAGGGACCATTTTCAAAAATGGAAAGAGGTGAGCGAGGACACTGTGTTTGATTCAGTACAACGAGTGATTTCTCAGCAAATAGAAAAAATAGGAGGTTCTTACTTTATATTCTAGTTTGTCAGTATTGGTCATTTGAGTTACTAATTCTTATGAAACTAAAGACTTAGTATTTTGACATCCCAAACATCTAATTTGAACCAGCGCTGCATTTAACATACCGTATGACACACAAAAATCAAGGTTTAACTGTGTTTTTTAATATTTACCTGCAACAACATGATGTTTGACTTGTGATCCATCTGGAGAGGGTTAAATAGGCAGCAGTGTAAATAGTTTGTTGTTCACTATTCCACCAATTTAATCAGCAAATTATTTTAAACTGAGTCTGATATGCCTTTCATGATATTTCTCCATCATAGTTCATTTGTATCTGAATCAGACAATGGTGAATTGGCCAGGTAAATTCTGTAAATGTTCTTGTTCATGACATGGTTAAACAGATGGTGCAACTGTAGTGGTAATAAATGGAGACCTATAATATGTTTACCTTTTCTGTATTTTGTAGATGGTGTTTTAGGTTGCAATTCTTGGGTCGATGCAGAAAGAGGTGTGGCTGGTTAACCTTTGAATTTACCAGTTCATTTTCCAGATGTTTTATGCTATTAATGGTGTTCTTTTTTGCCTCATTAATCTCTTTTTTTAACTCTTCGATTTTGTCGTTACAGCCTTTTTGTGTTTAGTTGACGTCTTTCTGATTTTCATTGATCTTGTTGTTGTAATCTCTCTGTGCACATAAGTAGCTTCATCAATCTTGTCTTCAATCAGATTTCTTTTTGATTTTAGTGATCTCTAAGTAGCACATCTCTATATTAATTCTTCTCTTAAGTTCCCATCTCTTACCTCTTGATTTTCATTTAGTTATCTATTTTTTCTTGGTGCTGTTTTATTTTTCCATCTCATTCTTCTAAGTTTGTGTCTCTCTCTTTTTTTCATTTCTGCTAAATATCATTTAATTTTTAGTCTATTTCTTCTTGACCTTCTTTTAATTTTAATCATTTTTATTAATGTTTCAGTCTCTCTTTGTGCCTGGATTTTTGTATTTTCAAATTGGAGTTCAGCCAAAGTTTATTTTTACAAAAGAATCTCATTTTTGATGCCACTGTCATATCATTCAGCTGACTGTTTTGGAGTATTTGGTAGAAATAATACAAGATGTAGTCCATGTAACAAACCAACTCTATCACCCCTGGTACCCTTTACTGCTCATGACACAAGGTTTTAGTGTCTTACATTCAAAATTTTATTATACTACTTTTTGTGACCCATGTGACACATTTTGTCTTAGCATGTCATCATCCATAGTTTTCGCCATCGCCCCTCGAAAATGTATGAAATTAAACATAAAATATTCTCTATAAAATTGTTATTGCTCAAACAAACCATAATTTTTATAGCCTTCAATTTTGTTTGGTTACAGAGCTATCGATTAGAAAATCAGACCATTCATGCCACACCCACCTGTCACATCCACTCTTTCACAATTTGTTGATAGTTCTCTCTTAAGTTTCATTATATATTACTTATAACCAATAGAAAGTCAAGGTTTTCATCTATCAAATGATGTATTGTATAACGTTGTATTCTGAACAAAATATCACCAATTTCACTCACAGTACAAGATTGTCGCATAGTTAGAAAGCCAGGAAAATTTTGAGAGGTAAGAGAATTTGTCTACTTTTTGCATATTATAAGTCTATATTCTTTGGTGCATTATTTAATTAAATAAAATTTGTTAAGTGCATTACTGTAATTACTATAAAAAAAAATCAGGCTTAACTGTCCCCAACAATGGAGGGCAAGAAAAAAAGAAGATTGGGTAAGTAC
>NW_013668179.1:35968-46002 GCF_000517525.1 Limulus polyphemus
ATCTTTTTAAGTTATCTAAGACTAGAATACGTAAAATAAGTGATAATAATAATAATAATGTAATTAAAATGGTTCATGAGGCACACAAGCAGCTGGTGGGTAATGTAATTCAACAGTGTAAAGTGAGCTGCACATTCTGAGTGATTTACAACTTATAGTTGTGCGGATAGTAGTTAGATATGGTACAAAGGGCAATAAAACAATAACATTTAATTATGAATAAATATAAAATGCTACGAAGTTAGAGCTACTTAGGATAAACAAATGTAGTTTCATGTTACAATTTGAGATGATTCTAGAAAGAAAAAAAAGGGTTAATTTAGGTTTATTTCGATTTGTTTTTTGTGGTTACGAGATCGGTCGGATGGACCGATCCTGGTTTGAGATAGGGTAGAGAAAATAACAGATAAACAATAAAGTTTTACTGAAAAAAACAATTGTGAAATGCATTTAGGAGGTTTTAGGGATTACACAAAGGAAATTTGAGATTTTTGAGATGACAAAAAGTATTTTAAATTTTAGCATGAAAATTACTTTGCACATGAACTATTGAAAACAAATACTCAATATATTCATGGACAAATCTTTATTTTATTTTATTAAAAATACTTCTCTAAGAAATATGACTTTTTGTATGTGAAAGACTAGTAATATTAACTGAAAAACTGCCAAATTTCATGAAGATATACCCAATATATTGAGAGTTATAATTATTAAAATTATAAAGACTTTAAATTAGTACAAAAAGTCACGTGACTCAGTCAAATTGACCAACCCTGTACTGAAAGAGTTAATAAAGCAATTAATTTCTTCAATTCAAACATATCATAGAGACAGAGCATTAGAAAAACAACAAAACTGAAAATTTTAAAATTTATTAAGCAGCTGAAGCACTTTTTTGAATATCATAAGTAATTAGTATAAAATAAAATGTAAGCAAAGACTTTTGGACCACCAGTATATATGTTATAATAATAAAAACAGGCAGTGAATTTCTACTGAGATTATTCGAGCAAACTTGAAGTAAGTTTCTTCACATTGTCACTAGAAACACCTCACTCATGACCATATACAAACCAAGTGAAGTTCAACAGAGAAATAAAACTACATAATCAATTTACTTCAATAAAAATATTATGAAAGATTTTAATCTGCAAATTACCTCAGCCTCCTCTGTTTCTCCATCATAGTTCTCTTCTTGTTCTTCCTTTGCAACACCAAACTTCAAAAAGGTATGTGAAGATCTTTCTTCTAAGGAATCAGATTTTCCTGTAGCTAGAAGTATAAATAATGTATATTTATCTGAAACAACACGACTGAATATTATCAATCATCACTAAGTCATAATAACAGTTCACATAATGATGTAATGCTGCAGCAAAATGTAGGTTTTGAAAGATGTTCTTGCTAGGCACATCGCTCAAACTTTCTTTCAAATTCAGTTATATCTTACCAAGACAACATGATGTCTGAAGATGATGCATAGCAGGGGTAACGTACCTCGTATAACATTTCTTTCTAAGTCAGTTATATCTGACATGCCCTCATACCAACACTTCAAGGACACAGTAATGATGTCAAATGTAAAGATTGGTCTTTCATAATGAAAGAGGTTCAAGTGTCTGATAAAATAAGCAAGTAACAGGGTATTTCTACTTTTTGGCTGACTCTTTCATATTGGTTAAAAAACTTTGATTTTTCACCATATCATTATTATTAATATTGAGCATACATAAAACTTGTATATAAACTTTTTTAAATTATGGACTTATCAGTGTGAATAACATACCACAAATGTGATATAAGCTATTGTTTAGTTCTGCAGTTATAATATTTGAGTGATCATAAAATATAACTTAAAGTTAATATTTTCCTAACCTGAAAATGTATATCAAAGAAATCCTCACTTCCAAGCATAGAATAACTATGTTCCTCATGTGTCCGCCTACGAGATTTGCATGCCATTAGCCATGAGCTAACTCGCACGTACAATTCACGTGTTTAATGTGAATTGTGCTCGTGCATGATGATATCAACATCAACGAAAACCTTTCACCAATAGAAGGGTGACACAATATCCATACACAATAACTCCACTCAATCACTTGCACTTAAATTAACTCCATTCTTAGACAAGGGATATAGAAAGTGCAGAGAAAGTGAGGAGATCAGGTGAGAATGTGTGCGAGAGTGAGAATCTATCAGAAATACATTTTCAGGTTAGATAAATGTTAACATCCTCGACAATACCTCACCTCTCACACAGCTAGAATCTGATGTTGAATTGATGGAGGGGATCGTGCAAAATTAAACCCTAGTAAGCTCATTTCAGAATGTGCCTGAAAGGAAAGCCCATGGAATGTGATATCTGATGGAAGGGGCTCCATAGAGGTACACCCTTGAGAGACCGCATTTTGTCTCAACTAGGGTATACTCCTCAAAAGTGTCACAGGGATGAGTAGAATAAGAATATGACCATCTGAGCACTTCACAAATGTAGTCAGAGAGTCAATACGTGTAGTGTTTAGGGCATAATCAAACCATATGACGTGTGCTCATCTTGACTCAACAGGACAGACTCAGGCTGCAGAAGGAGGGCAAATTAGCTGTTTGAGGGATGACCTGCACTACAATAACAGTGAAACCACTGCCCTACTCCTCATCATACTGTGCTAAGCCCAATCAGTGAGGAATTCTCCAAGGTTCTCCATCCCTGTGGCTAGGAACTGGTAAGTGGCAAGGGTCTCTAGTACTCTACTTCAAGAGGGGGAAATCGAATTGGGGAGATATGGAGAAGTGCCTGGATCCCCATCAGATACCTGCCAGTATGGTCTTTTACTGGAGACAGTGCTATGGGTCTATTTTTATAAGCCAGCAATTACATGTTAAAGAAGTGGACAGTCAATTCCTTGCTGACAGCAGTTTTCATGATAGTCCATGGAATGGTACAGTCTGGCTTGGGCATTTGAGTAGTTTTTGTATACTAAAATGATACCTCTAGTGGCTTTGTGGAATACCCCATTTTGATAGTGGGCACTGGTACAGCCAGGTCAGATGGTCTGAGTACTTTCAATTCCACACTCAATTTTGGTGTCTCCATCATTGTCTAATTTTACCCTGGGACCCTCTTCATCCAGAGACCTTTCACCTTCTACCCCCACCAGATGGGTCTGTAAACCGACCTGGTTGTTGCATTTTCTGGATATTGATGCAAGCAGGTGGTTTCTTATTTTGTTACATCACATTCATCACCTGTATCATTATCTTACTTCTCATTTTTGCAGGCCCTTGAACAAGACCCTCCAGGTGGTATGTGGACAACCCCACTCATTTGTCACTATTTCCTTCATTACTTGCAGGATTTCATCTTTTTCTGGTCACCATTCTTCAATCAATTCACTATCTTTGAGCTGGATATGCTTTCTTTTTCTCTTCCTTTCTATCTACCAGGATTCTGGTAGGTGGCTGATGTTGCCTCCCAGGTATGCTTATTTCCCAAATTTACATTGAGCCATGGTTGACTGCTTCCCAGCTGATTTTTCCAAGCCCGTTCCCTTGGCTGTGGTTTCGCATAAAACAACATAAACATAAAACAAAATAACAATTAAACTAGAAAATAAATACAGACCAACTGTAAAAGACACTTACAAGAAAGGGTTATTATCAACCATATATTTTTTTAACAACATTTTTGATTTACTAAATATACACCTTGGGGAGAGGGGGAAAGTGTACAGTTACATCAGTGTTCTATTCATTAACATGAAAACAATTAGTGTTAGCAAATATTTTATGTTTCACAAATATTTCACCATAACACTTATCTTACATCTTGCACAATAAGCATTCTATAGATTTTATTGAAGCAATGTAGCTGTTAACCATACATCTATGGTCCATCATAATGGTCAGCTCCATTGCACAGAAGAGCTGCAACATATAACCTTTTTTTTAATATCTCAAATTTTGTTAAAGTGATTGGTATCATACAGATCAAATTTTCCAAGTGAGTGACATTTCCAATTGATTGCTATTAGAACTGTCAAATGGTTTCCGTTTAACAAGAGAAAATAACAAGCTACTGCTTGAATGCCACCTCATGAACCTTTGAATTATTTAGAACTCTGTAAATTCCCGGAAAGCAAATGAACCTTGAAACACAGAACTAATCAGCTATTAACTGTTCTCATTCTCCTGATTCTCTCAGTCAGGATTATATATTACTTTTCAGGCTTCATTAACTGTAGTTTTCACTGATATTGTTTCTATGACTGCATGGTTCTTATGTTCCTTTGACATTTTAGCCCGTCATGCTGTGTTGTAAAGTACTTGTCTTCCACCCTACATTTCAACTGACCTCAAACTTGCTTAGATTTTCCTGCATACTTTTGCATATAATGAGAGGTAAATAATAGTGTCTGAATGCAAGATTACATTGGTTCCATTAGAAAAAAAATTGTTGACACAAAGAATAAAATATACAAATTTAAAACTGCTGAATTTAAAACTCGCCAAGGAATCAGTCAATTTTGCCCAGTTCATGACCCCAAACTGACCTTGAGTTTTCATACTATAGCTTCTAATATGTTTTGTTTATCTTCATGAAATTTTGCAAGCCTTCAGTAAACATTACAAGTCTTTTGTAGATAAAAAAAAATATTCATTTTAATAAAATATTCATACTAAAAATTTCTCTGCAAATAGACCGATTCATAGTGTTGACTGCTTCAAGTGCAAAATGATTTTCATGTTAAGATTAAAAATATTTTTCTTCATCTGAAAACCTCTTATATAAATTTCAAGTGTCATTTTTTTGGTAAAACTTTATATTTTATCTGTTATTTTCTATATTCTAATTCTATACCAGATCAGGAGTCAAATTGACTGACTTTGTAACCATCATACAAAAATACAAAATAATCCTAAATTACCCTTTTTTATTTCTGGAATGACTGCAAATTGCAACAGGAAACAACAGTTGTTTATCCTAAATAGCTTACAACTCACGTTTCTACATACATTTTATTGTTTTATCGCCCTTTGAACAGTGTCTAACTAATAATCCTATCACACAAGCTGTAAATCACTCAACATGGGTGTAGTTCATGTTACCCAACTGAATTATATAATGCATGGGTTATTCACAAGCTGCTCTGAAACATACCTATGAAAATATTTTATTTCTTCTTTATTTTACCTATTCTAACCTAACAAGTTTGTAATTTTTACATTTTAGTTACTTTTATAATAATAAATAGAGAATACACATGAAAAACAATAAATATAGTACTTACCTGGGTATTCTTTTTTTGTTGGTGTTGACTATCAATGAAACTTAACCCAACTTTTTTTTTTATACTAATGGTACTAGTGTACTAAGCAATTTTTCAATTTAAGTAATGCACCTAAGGGTACAGAATAATAACACATAAAAGCACACAATGTCCCATAACTATCATAATTTTTCTGGTTTTCTAAATATTTCATAAGAGCCATTACAAATTCAATTAAGTTGATCGATGCGTTTTCCATGGGAATAAAGTTTGAACTGGAAGTAAAATAGACAATTCTCTCATTCTGTAGAGAAAATAATGTAATATAAAATATCATTTGATAGATTATAATTTTGGCTTTCTATTGGTTATAAATAATATAGTATTATACATCAGAGAGAACTATTGATAATTTGTAAATGAGAGGATGTGACAGACAGGCATGGCAAGAGGAGTCCGATTTTCTAGTTTATGACTCTCCAACCAAATAAGATTGAAGGTTATAATATTTATGCTTTGCCTGAGTAATGGCTATATCATATTAAGTAACTTATGTTAAATTCCATACTTCTTGGAGGGTGATAAATAAATCAAAGAATACCTAATTAATTAGAGAATATCTAGAGGGCAAATATCACAATTTTCATACTAGAGGAGACTGATTACTGTTTTTACTTATATATTCAAAGCATATTATTAAAATTTGATTTATTAGCTACATTTTAATGCCAAGTTTATTCATATACCATCATAATAAAGTAGTTTAATTAAATTTTGAACATAACTCAGTAAAACTTCCTGATGTGCAAAAAAGGGCACCCGTGTGGAAAGAATTCAGCATATTTCAGAACACCCTAGGTGAGTGTGATTCAAATCATTTTCAGATCTTAACAAAAGCTAATGAATATCCCCTTGTACAGAAGGTTTCTTATACATAAACAGAAGCCACAAAATCACCAAGTCAGTTCTGAATGTAAATTTCTACTAATTATGTAGTCCAGTTTCCACCTTATTTTTTTGTGTATTTTGTATAATGTAATGTATTGTACTAATGATAAATTAACAACTTATCTGCAAGTACGCACTATGTTTGTAATCCCTGTATATACGTATATCACCTGTGCTGTCTATAATTATTTCCAACATTGCTATCAGAACTAAAAAGGTGTTTTCCACCTGGAGAAGAATAGTCAACTATTCTAAAACACTCAACTGTCTGAGTCTTTTGAAATTATTAACAATACTATTATATACTTACATGTAGATAATGTAAATGTTTCTTCTTCATTTTTCACCAATTTGGTATTCAACAAAGCATCCTGCTCCTCATCAAAAAAGGGTTCAGTCTTCATGTTTAATACTTCCATGGTTACATCACAGCATCATCTTAATATCCTTATCAAAGCTTACAGTTAGACTACAGAAAAACAGGTTAACAATTAGAACTTGACTCACACTAAAATTTATTACAAAATCCTCAATAACTACAAATTCACATCATCCTGACAACTTTTGTTTTTTAAACTTTATAATAACTCTGTTACAATTCTCTTAATCTGACAATGTTTAACTCTTTTTTTGAAATATAACCAAAACAATCTTTGCAACACATTTTAATATGCAAGCATGTACGTCATAACTGCAGACCAACGTTTTACCCTCATGAGATACACCTCAAATACAAAATGACAATAAAGTATATTAAATTCTGAGCTTCAAATCACTGAAAACCTCAAGTTTTGAACTTTCATTAATTCCAGTGTATTACACAATAATTCAATCAATACAATAATCACACTGCAAGCTTCCTAGAAAGCCAAATTTGGTTTAATTATAAAATCTATTTTGAGAAAGAAACATTGTTTAACAGAAAAAAACACACATCATTTGTATTGATCATCACAGGTACTCAAAAACCGTGATACTTGTTGAGTTTTTAATTATACAACCTGACTCTCTTCTTCTTCTTACCTGGATATTAATTCTTAAATAAAAAAAACTCCAGAAAACAGCACAAAGAACCTCACAGCATGAAGCACATTCTAACATTAATAACACAGGAATTTTTATTATTTCATCATTTTAGTATAAAAAGAGTCTACACAAGTCAACAAAAACAAGACAAGAAACATGTATATTATATGTAACACTCAACTATGTATAAAGCACTGAAATCATGAATATTTGTAGAAAATTTAATGCAAGGCTTTTTGTTATTACTACTCAAACAAGATCCATGTATTTTTTACAGGGAGTATCCGTTTGTAGATTTTCTACTCATTGTTGTAACTGTAATCATTTACTTTTGAAAAAACTTGTGTCACACAGTAATAAAAAAAAGCCATTTATGACAAGTTTGAACACATACAAACTATTTTCTCTCACAAAAAATACTGAAGGTAAATATCTATTTCTGTGTGTGTGTGATTGTTTGTTTGTTCAGCTGATATTATAACTTTTTAGAATCACAAAAATTGCCCAATGATAATTTTTACAGGATTAATTAGGTCACGAGGTAAGTGAATGTCTTAAAATATGTTATATTTCAGTTATTAGACTATACAAAATGTAATGTCATTATGTTAAAGAAAAAAAATCTCAGGTGGTTACAATATCCTCAAAAAGTTTTAGTGTTTTCTACTTCCAAACATCCATTTCCAAAGTTACCCCTGAAAACATACCCCTAACCCACATTAAGTACACAAGTCTATCTAAAAACCAGTAACTTTTAGTATCTTATTAACTCATTTCTTAAAAACAACAATAAATGCTAACTACTAGGCATACTTTATCTCCCTGATACTTGGCTAATTCTGAAGTAATACAATTTTTATACACTTATATAGACAACTTGATTTTGGCTCGTGGGAACTGTTTTCCTAACAGAGTTCACAGCACTGGACATACAGAAATGAAGTTCTTTGCATAAAACACAATAATTAGCACAATTAACTAGATTATACATTTGAAATTACTAAATAGTAATAGCCATCATGAGAAAATACATTTAACTTAGAGGTGGGGAATAATAAGATAATAGAAAGCCAGTGAAGTATTACTAATTATTCTATTTTATATTCATTTACTTAGAAAGCCTACATGTAACTTTTAGAGCATTTTTTCTCAACATCTTCATTAACTACATGACTGACAACTTGATCTTAGCTTCTGAAAATTGTTCACTTGTACAAGTTAGAAAGTGGCAATGAACCGACAACACTGAGAAACTGTAGGTATGAAACTGATGTGTTGAGTAGCAAACACAACACATTAATTACATGGTCCAAATTACTAAAAAAACACCAATACAAAGCCCATTAGAGTAAAATTGACATTACTTCAGCTAATTAGTCACTACTTTACTACATGTTCATACAGGTGTTTATAAGGTCTAGATCAGCACACCTAAGTGTCATATTTACGCTACTGTACATAACAATATGTACAGTACAATCCAAACCACATGAAATTCATACTATAAATATAATTTAACTTATTATCAAGCGTATAAGCACTACACAAAGCAGGCAGTCAGTTCATCAATCGTACGTTGAACACACAAAAACCAATGTTCTGTCAAATCATGTAGTACGTTCCATCATAAATAAATCACTTCGTTACTCCTAGTTATAAATCGTTGTTTACCTACTTATTATATTAGCATAATGTGCTTTTTTACTCATGCGTGCAACATTTACAAAGTACAATTTACAGTGTTATACAACTGGAAAAATTATTCTTAATCTGAGTTATTGTTTAATCATTTTAAATGTTAAGACACTTTCAGCCTTAGATTTGACGCTTCAAACAAGACTGAAATTTCAATTTAAATATAAACATACACACACACACAAATACTACGTCCCACCCAATAAACTTACAATAACAACACTAATAAAAGTCAAAGCTCAGCCCTTATCATTCAAGCTTTGGTTTGAGATTTTAATCACCAGTTTCTTTTATTCTGACATGTCCTTCGTTGATTTCGCCAACAGTTCCATTGCCTGCCCAATTTACGTGTTTATCAATTACAGTTGTAGATAATAGTAGGGATCGTGACAAAACAAAACAGAAGCCATAAATATCGCCCATTTAAAAATACCTTTAAAATGTATGAATATTAATAATGATTATTTCACAGTATTGGCTGAGCAAAACTGAAGCTTATTATACTTACATTGTAAGTTACAAAGCCGCCTATATCGATTTACACGTGTTTATGGATTTAATCAAAATTTCAATATTTCAACGAATTTACATCTAAGTAAGAAAGTAAATAATTTTTCCATACAAGCGTACAGAAAAATAATGAATCTTATCCATCTAATTATTTCACAGAACTCTTCCGTCTGGGGATCCAATGATTCATTTTTTATACCCAAACGAATATATAAAATGAACGAAGGGCGATTTTGGGCATATAATTAGATTTAAGGGTAGTACAGTACCGTTAAGACGGCTTATCGACTTCTTGAGAAGAATTCTAAGAAGAAAGTAAACCTACAGACATCGGTCTTGTTTAACAAAATCTGCCTACCGTAGGTAAGTAAAGATCCTCATGAACCGGGTATACGCGCGTTCCACATTTATTATTGCTGATACACAAAAACATACTGTTGCGTCAGCAGAGGTCACGTGACTAGTATCACGCCACGTCCTTCTCGAACCTTCGTGAATTGTCGAGAGACTACTAGATTGGGATAGTCTTGTATATATAAGAGATCACAAAGTGACGGCAACAATATGTGTAATTGAACTGAG
>NW_013668179.1:46761-47459 GCF_000517525.1 Limulus polyphemus
AGGAGGACATCTCGGAGTTAAGAAAACAATGAGACACCTACGACACAGATTTTACTGGATAGGTATGAGACAAGATGTGGGAGAATGGTGCAGAACATGCAGTACATGTTGTGCTAAAAGGGGACGTGCTCCAATGAAGTTATATCAAGTTGGTGCACCAATGGAAAGAGTGGCCATCGACATTGCTGGTCCTCTGCCCCAAACTCGTGCTGGAAACAAGTACATTTGTGTGGTGATGGATTATTTCACCAAGTGGCCTGAGGCATATGCAATACCAAATCAGGAAGCTACAACTATAGCTTTGGCTATTAGTGATTTCTTCTTCAGATTTGGTATGCCATACGAACTGCATTCCAATCAAGGCCGTAACTTTGAATCAGCTGTGTTCCAAGAATGCTGCAAATTGTTTGGCACTGGAAAGACCAGGACAACGCCCCTTCACCCACAGTCTGATGGGATGGTAGAAAAGTCCAACTGGACACTGGGACAAGAATTGGCAAAGTTTTGTAATAGCCACCAAGATGACTGGGATGTCTTACTCCCTCCACTGTTGATGGCCTATAGGACAGCAGAGCATGAACCCATTGGATACACTCCAGCAAAGTTGATGTTTGGTCGGGAACTTTCATTTGCCAGTGGATCTGTTAAAAGGACGCCCACCTTATTAAGAGTTGTCTGAGAATGTGTCAGAGTTTGTG
>NW_013668179.1:47882-50604 GCF_000517525.1 Limulus polyphemus
AGGATATTTCTAGAAAACGTGGCGTGACACTAGTCGCGTGACCTTGCTGACGCAACAATATTTAAATAGGCTTGCATAGTTTAGTTCAATCGAATGTGTTATTTATAAAAATAGTAGGTTTTTTTTCTTTTAAAAACATATCTATTTATAATGCTCCCTAAATAATAAAAAAATAAATTACAGTAAAAGCAATGAAGATTTTGTAGGTTTTGAACCAAACTAAATAACAGTAAACCTTTTTCTGATTTACGGTATTTTCTTATGTCGATGTTTTGAGCTCTTTTGTGTTTAGAACAATATATTGTTACGTCTCCGTTTGTTAATTGATTTCCCGTAACTTCGTTCCGACGAAACTTAAGCGACACAAATTCTTTCTTAATAAAACTGGTTTATTCTTTCCGAATATAACTTTACCGATACACTTAACTTCAACAATCGCGCTAAAACAAACGCTAATCAACGAACGTCAACAATACTTCTGACTGCAGTTCAATTACTCACTCTCTATACACACATTACATTCCCCTCTTTTATATACCAGCCTACGCTATCTAGCAAATACTAGAGCATTCCTGAAAGAACAAGATAGTTCTAGAAACAGTGTAATGAGTAATTGAATGTATGCGGACAAAATATTGTTGGCCACGTGAGATATAGCGTTTGTTATAGCGCGACTGTTGAAATTAAGTGTATCGTAAAGTTGTATTTGGAAAGAATAAACCAGTTTTATTTAAGAAAGGACTTGTGTCGCTAAAGTTTCGTCGGAACGAAGTTACGGAAAATCAACTAACGAACGGAGACGTAACAATACAATAATATAATTTACAGTTGCTATACAAGTCAAAAAGTAATATATTACTAAGTTACTTGCAGAAGTTCTTTGCTAATCAATTGAAAAAAAAACACAAAAAACAGGCTGACTAATTCACTGACTGAATCACAGATAAATTGATGCAATAACTCATTGTCTAAATAATAAACTAACTGACACACCGAACTGAATAAGTGATTAATAAACTAATTCACTCAGTAAGGTATTTATATACAATCTAGTTTCCTATATTCTTCAGGAAGATTCCAGGTTCTACAGATGGCCAAAACAATTAAAATACCTAGAGATGTTGAATCATCATTATGTCATGAAAAGTTCCCTTTAGCAAGCAAACACCTAAATTAAAATATTGAAAATATAACTCACAACAGTACATTCAAATACCACATATCCTAATGAAACAGAAATAATGTTAGATCAATATTGGTCATATCCACTACGTAATAGTAGATATTTTCACAATATATTGATTTAAGTAATAATAAACCTCTTATTAATAGAAGTCAATGTAAATTTAAATAATGAGATTAAACACAAAATGCACACTATTTATCATATACTAAACACAAACAGAGTGTGTGTACATGCTTGAATATTAAACACAATGGACTGTCATTCTGCTTGGATACCTTTAGTTCATAACCATTTCTATAGATACACTAATAAACATGACATTCTGTATATACTTATTCAAGATGATGTTCCAGACATAATAATCAAATGTAATGTACTATACCAGGCAATAAACTTCACAGTAACCAAGGGTGACAAGTGCTTCCCATATGATTGGTCATTCTGATTACAACACAGATTGGCCCATAACCTCTAGATATCACTTGAACAACCATTGAAAGACACTGCTGTTGACATTCTTAATCAAGGCGTAGTCTTTAGCAATATCCTCTCTTGATGGAAACAAGCATTACAGTATTTTTCGGAATGTAAGACGCACCCTTATTTTGAAGACACGTATTGGGTGAAAAGAAGCTACAGTCGCATTTAATCAAGGCGTAGTCTTTAGCAATATCCTCTCTTGATGGAAACAAGCATTACCATATTTTCGGAATATAAGACGCACCCTTATTTTGAAGACCAAGTTTTGGGGGAAAGAAGCTACAGTCGCATTTGAAAGATTTTTATTGAACAAAAATTCAATTTGATACTTTAAAAATTAGTATATTGTTGCGTCATCGAGGTCACGTGACTGGTGTGGCGCCCTCTAGTTCCATCACGTTGTGACCATCTTATATATATACCAGACTACCCCCAATCTAGTAGTCTTCCGATAATTCACGAAGGTACGAGAAAAGGACGTGGCATGATACTAGTCACGTGACCTCGCTGACGCAACACTGCCCCCTCCTTAGTATTGTTCGTGCCGAACAATAGCCACTTACATTAAACCAATAAAATAACTTAATTAAATGTACAGAATTACAAACACAAAATTTCAATTCAACAAAGTCTCTTAATTTTACGGGACGTATCTTCTTCTATACTGGTCTCCGTCTCGTTGGCTTCTGCTTCATGTGGGGTCCATCTGCTTCATCAGGAAATGTCCTTCCGTCAGTAACAGTCACATCAGTGGTAGTAACTTCATCAAGAGCTTCACCGTTTCTTTTCTCAAAACTGAATAGAGTTTCTTCTTCAATGGTGCCTTTTTCAGGTGACACGTCTTCAGCCGCGTCATTTGTTCTGTTGTCCACTTCGTCCCAACTGAAATGTGCTGGAACGTGATAACGCCAAAGCCTGTTGGCATGCATCATTTTTGGCTTACCTCGCCGACCACATTTTATCCAGAAAGTCATGTCTGAAAGATGATCCACTATGTCATATGGGCCTTCCCATGGGGAAGACAACTTAGGAGACTTCCCTTTGGTCTTCCTGGGA
>NW_013668179.1:51460-52861 GCF_000517525.1 Limulus polyphemus
CAAAAAGAATAAACCAGTTTCATTAAGAAAGGACTTGTGTCGCTAAAGTTTCGTGGGGACGAAGTTACGGAAAATCAACTTACGAACGGAGACGTAACAAATTGATGTCAGAAGTGGGATAAAAAAAATGGAAACGAGAAGCAGCAAATCAAACTACAGCATAGCAGACTTGATGGCAACAATACAAGAACAGCAAAAGAAACAAGAAGAACGAGAGAATAAACAAGAAAAGAAACAAGAAGAACGAGAAGAGAAATTACAACAGTTGTTAGAGGAAAAAGAGAATAAACAAGAAGAACGAAAAATTAAAGAAGAAGAGAGATTACAGCAGTTGTTGGAGGAAAAAGAAAAGAAAGAAGAAGAGAGATTACAGCAGTGGTAGGAGGAGAAAGAAAATAAACAAGAAGCGAGACTACAGCAGTGGCAGGAAAACCAGCACCATTGGCAACTGGAACAAGAAATGAAACAAGAAGAACGAGAAAAGAAACAGGAAGAAAGACTCCAATAGTTGAGAGAAAGCCAGCACAATCAAATGAAAAAGATTAGTCAATTTCAAAGTGAATTAAAAACAGTAAAGGATGATTTACTGTCTTTTACACAAGGAGGATATTGTTGCGTATCGACTTGTTTGTTAATTTCCCGTACAAATTCTTTCCGAGAAACTTCAGTGATACAAGTCCTTTGTTAATTAAAATTAGTTTTTCTTTCTCTATACAACTTTGCAATATACAAAATTTGCTCAGTCAATACGTTTGCAATCTCAATACCAAAACACACACTTTATATTACCATCACTACAGCTCGCTTGACTCAATTATTTGTCTCTATATATATCTATCTGCAATTTTATCTCTGCTTTATTTGCCGCACTTATATACAAAAAAGAGGGTGCCCAGAACAGCCTAAAGATGCCAGGAAAAGTCACGATCCTTCTAGAAACTCCAGCGCGCATGCTTCCAGCATTGCATGATTTCATGGACCTAATCAACCCCAGACAATGGGAAGCCCCTTCCAGACCCTGCAGCTAAACTCTAATGCTGACATATTCAGTCCTGCCAGAAGTCACATTCCAGACATGAATGTCAGCAATATGGGTGAACCAGTACAAAGGAAGAAGAAAGAAACAAGAAATGAAATTACAGCAGTTGTTAGAGGAAAAAGAAAAGAAACAAGAAGAACGAGAAAAGAAACAAGAAGAGAGACAACAACAGTTGCATGAAAACCTGCAACAGTGGCAGCTCGAACAACAAAATAAACAAGATGAGAGATTACAGCAGTTGTTAGAGGAAAAAGAAAAGAAACAAGAAGAACGAGAAAAGAAACAAAAAGAGAGACAACAGCAGTTGCATGAAAACCTGCAACAGTGGCAGCTCGAACAGCAAACTAAACAAGAAGAGAAAT
>NW_013668179.1:53731-55587 GCF_000517525.1 Limulus polyphemus
GTTGTATTTTTATTTTGTGTTTGAAAATTCTGTATATTTGATTAAGTTATTGTTAATTAACTATTGGTTTAATGTAAGTGGCTCTTGTTTGGGAGAAACAATACTAAGGAGGGGCAGTGTTGCGTCAGCGAGATCACGTGACTAGTATCACGCCACGTCCTTCTCTTGAGCCTTCGTGAATTATTGGGAGACTACTAGATTGGGGGTAGTCTGGTATATATAAGATGGTCACAACATGACGAGGTAATGAGTAATTGAACTGCAGTCAGAGAGTGTGTAATTGAACAGAGTATTGTCGAGCTCGTGAGACGTGAGTTATAGCGTTTGTTATAGAGCGACTAATTAACTAATGAGCGGAGAGGCAACAATAAACTTGTTTCTTATTCTTCTCAAGTTTGTGGTCTGTGTGAAAATACAACTTACTGCATTTCTGGTATTTAAATAAACCATAGAAGTATGAAATAGTTACAGTTATGGTGTACAGTTGTGACAGGGTACACTTGCATGTTTCATCTGTAGAACCACATCAGTGAAGTGGGTGGAAAATAACTTGAAACACTAAAACACCAAAAGATACAAATTGTAGAAAAAAAGCATCCAGGTATAATGTTTGTGACTGGAAGATAGAACTTTTTTTTTTCCAAAGAAACATTAAGAAATCGAACAAATATGACATCTATGTGTGAAGTGTTTTACAAAAACTTTTCAGAGACAAAAATTTTAAATATTGTGTACTTATCATTATCAGTGAGACAGTCACTTGTTACAAATAACATTTATTTAAATACCAGAAATGCAGTAAGTTGTATTTTCACACAGACTACAAGCTTGAGAAGATTAAGAAACAAGTTTATTGTTGACTCTCCGCTCATTAGTTAATTAGTCGCTCTATAACAAACGCTATAACTCACGTTAACTTCAACAATACTCTGACTGCAGATCAATTACTCACTACCTACACACACATTATTCCCGTCACGTTGTGACCATCTTATATATACCAGACTACCCTATATCTAGTAATCTCCCGACAATTCACGAAGGTACAAGATATTTCCAGAAAGCAGGGAGCGTGACACTAGTCACGTGACCTCGCTGACGCAACAATACTATACAAGTGTATGGTGTTTCCCCAGAGTGTATTATCTCATGTTGTTTTAAGTTATTATTTGTTCAAAAGCTTTTTCCACAAATTACACAGCTGTATGGTTTTATTCCAGTATGTAATCTCTCATGTATTTTTAGTTCACTATTGGTTCCAAATTTTTTGCTACAAACAACACAACCATATGGTTTCTCTACAGCGTGTATTTTCTGATGATCTTTTAAATTACTCTTTCCTTGAAATTCTTTTCCACAAGTTATACAACTGTATGGTCTCTCTCCATCATGGTTTTTCAGGTCACCTTTTGTTAGAATTTTTTTACCACACACTGCACAACCACATTGTTTCTTACCACTATAAGATGTATTATATTGTTGCGTCATCGAGGTCACGTGTCTGGTGTGGCGCCCTCTACTTTCTAGAACTATCCTGTACTTTGGGGAATGCTCTAGTATTTACTAGATATAGGGTAGTCGGGTACATAAAAGAGGGTAATGTAATGTGTGTGTAGACAGTGAGTGATTGAACTGCAGTCAGAGAGAACGAGAGACGTTACAGCGTTTGTTTAGCGCGATTGTTGAGGTTGAGTGTATCGGTAAAGTTATATTCGGAAAGAATAAACCGGTTTTATTAAGTAAGGACTTGTGTCGCTAAAGTTTCGTCGGAACGAAGTTACGGAAAATTAATTAACAAACGGATACGTAACAAATTGGTGTCAGAGAGTGGGACAAAAAAAAAAAAAAAAAGGAAA
>NW_013668179.1:55597-58059 GCF_000517525.1 Limulus polyphemus
AGAATAAACCGGTTTTATTAAGTAAAGACTTGTGTCGTTAAAATTTCGTGGGAACGAAGTTACGGAAAAATTAATTAACAAACGGATACGTAACAAATTGGTGTCAGAAGTGGGATAAAAAAAAATGAAAACGAGAAGCGGCAAATCAAACTACAGCATAGCAGACTTGATGGCTGCAGTACAAGAGCAGCAAAAGAAACAAGAAGAACGAGAAAATAAACAAGAAAAGAAACAAGAAGAACGAGAAAAGAAACAAGAAGAGAGATTACAGCAGTTGTTGGAGGAAAAAGAAAATAAACAAGAACAGAAATTACAGCGGTTGTTTGAGGAAAAAGAAAAGAAACAAGAAGAACGAGAAGAGAAATTAGAGCAGTGGTTGGAGGAAAAAGAAAAGAAACAAGAAGAGAAATTACAGCAGTGGTTAGAGGAAAAAGAAAATAAACAGGAAGAAAGTATCCAACAGTTGCAAGAAAGTCAGCAGCAACTACATGAAAGTCAGCAGCAACTACATGGTTTCCTTTCTTGTTCTAGTTGCCACTGTTGTTGACTTTAGGAAGAAAGTATCCAACAGTTGCAGGAAAGTCAACAACAGTGGCAAGAAGTACAAATGGTTTTAAATTTACTGATGTTTTGCGAATTAGATACTTTAAAGAACGATTTGTTGTGTGTTGCACAAGGAGGATACATTGATCATCGACTTAATCAGCCCCAGACAATGGCAAGCCCCTTACAGAGCCCGCAGTTAAACCCTAATGCAGACATATTCATTCCCGTTAGAAGTCACATCCCAGATATGAATATCAGTAATAGGAGTGATCCAGTGCGAAGGAAGCCACAGGAATTTGATGGGAAGGCGCCGTGGGAAGCATATAGAGCGCAATTCGAGCTACTGGCAGAGATGAATGGATGGACAGAGGAGCAGAAAGCTGTATATCTGGCAACGAGCTTGAAGGGACAACCACTGGAAATACTTGGACAGTTGACAGCAGCCGACAGACACAACTATAGAACATGGTAGAGCCTCTGGAACTCAGATATGGAACCCAAAACCAGTCAGTCTACAGGGCCAGGTTCAGGACGAGAGTCCGTGCTAAAGGGGAGAGCCTGCTAGAGCTGGCACAGGACTTGGAGAGCATGGCACACAAGGCCTACCCAACTGCACCACCCGATCTCCTCAAGTTGTTGCTGAGAGATCAGTTTGTAGATGCCTTGGACAGTCCACAACTTAAAATACAAGTGAAGCAAGCACACCCCTCTACCATGCAGGATGCAATGACCAGAGCTCTCGAATTTGAATCTTATGTTAAGTCCAGCACAGAGGTACCGAGGTTGGTAGTTATCTGGATTCAAGGCCAGAAAAGATCAGCTTTTAGAGAAGTTTGAGGGACTTTGCTGGCACTGTAACAAACCTGGGCACAAGAGAGCTCAATGCTGGCAACTTCAACACAGGGGAGACGATACAGCAGGAAAGGCTGGTATCCAGAAAGGTTGTTGGAACTGTGGAAAGCATGGACATTTGAGGAGCCAGTGTAGGAGGAATATTACTAACAAGTCGGCCTCAAGGAGACCAGTAGTGGTTGGTGTTGAGCGACGCCCATCAACCCCATCTTGAAAGTCCCAACAGCTAGGTGTAAAATGCCAAGCACACACAGTGTATATGTGACAGGAAAGCTAGATGGCCAAAGGTGCAACTTTGTCATAGACTCTGCGTCTCAGGAAACCCTCGTGAGCATCAAGGTGTTAAATCACGAAGGAGTACCAGAAGCCATAGTGAAGCTTTATGGTGTGACAGGACATTCTACAAGATTGTGGGGACCAGTGTGGGTAACTATTGAACTCATGGGCATAAAGGACAGACAGGAAGTATACTTGGCTGACATGGAAGACGAATGCATATCAGGATTGGACTATCTACTACCGAGGAAGTTTGTAATTGATTTTGATAAAATGACGTTTGGGAATAACAAAGGGCAAGTTCCGGTCACTGTTAAAAGAGAGGTTGAGCTGATTGGGTGCCATCGGGCTGAAGTCAAGCCGACTGAAACAGTTGATGATGGTGAGGTAGAACCAAATATAGATATTAAGGCGGGACAGGAGAAAGACCAAGATTTGAAGTCAATGATTGATTTTCTAAAAGCGAGTGTTGTGCGCCCTGCTTGGGAGAAGGTGTCTAGTCTAAGCCCTGTGACAAAGCACTATTGGGTGCAATGGGACCAGTTAAAGCTTCAAGATGGTATTCTTGTACGGAGATGGGAAACTACGGATGGGAAATTGACGACTTGGCAAACGGTTATACCGAGGAAGTTATGGGAAGCTGTGCTGCGTCAATCCCATGATAATTTAACAGGAGGACATCTCGGTATTAAGAAAACATTGAGTCACATACGACAACGATTTTACTGGATAGGTATGAGGCGAGATGTGGAAGAATGATGCAGTACATGTAGTGCTAAAAGGGGACT
>NW_013668179.1:59011-77248 GCF_000517525.1 Limulus polyphemus
ATGTGACTGTTTCCGATGATAGGACATTTCCTGATGAAGTAGATGAACCCCAGGTGAAGCAGAAGCCAACGAGACGGAGACCAGTACGGAAGAAGACACGTCCCGTAAAATTAAGAGACTTTGTTGAATTGTAATTTTGTGATTGTAATTCTGTACATTTAATTAAGTTATTGTTAATTGTTATTGGTTTATTGTAAGTGGCAACTGTTCGGGACGAACAATACTAAGGAGGGGGCAGTGTTGCGTCATCGAGGTCATGTGACTGGTGTGGCGCCGTCTAGTTTCTAGAACTATCCTGTACTTTGGGGAATGCTCTAGTATTTACTAGATATAGGGTAGTCGGGTATATAAAAGAGGGTAGTGTAATGTGTGTGTGTAGACAGTGAGTGATTGAACTGCAGTCAGAGAGCACGAGAGACGTTACAGCGTTTGTTTAGCTCGATTGTTGAAGGTGAGTGTATCGGTAAAGTTATATTCGGAAAGAATAAACCAGTTTTATTAAGTAAGGACTTGTGTCGCTAAAGTTTCGTCGGAACGAAGTTACGGAAAGTTAATTAACAAACAGAGACGTAACAATATTGTTTTAGGTTATTTCCAATTAAATTTGTTTTTCCAAATATATCAGTGTTTAATTTCTGACGTTTTTTTACTTCTGTTTCCATAAAGGGATCTTCTTGTGTTAAAACATAATTACCAGCAAAATGATTTTCAGAAGAGATGTTCAAATAGGCCTTTATATCTAAAATTAAAATATGGATGTGAAAAATGTAGTTATTAGTAAATACATAATAGAAAATTTTAATGAACTCCTATACACATCTTTATTGGTCTAATTAAATCAACTGATTAAGATATCAATGTCAACAAAGTAATCATGCACCTTGAGAAAAGATCTTGAAGATGAAATAATGATGTGTCATAATTTAACAAATTAGAAAAAGTTTCTTCTAGATTCTATACAGCATTGAAAGCATAAAGTGAAAGATGCTGCCACAATAACCAACGTTACCTTCAGCTAATAATTCCTGGATTAATGTTAAGAGATTCTGTTACTTTGTTGAATCGTCAAGCAAAGCTATTTGAGGGCTGTCTTTAATTTTGAAGTAGTAGGTTAGAAGGAAGGTAGTTAGTCAACATTTACCATCACTGTTGTAGCACACCCCTGGTCTCAAGTGTAGAGCACAATTTTTTTCGTTGTAATAAGAATCAAACCATGGAACTTCAGCTCAACAGTCCAGCATGCTAACCACAGGGCTGTGCTTGGCCCATTTATTTATGAGATCAGTTGTCTTCTTACTTCAAGTGGTTGATTATCATGAAAATGTGTAATGTGTTTCTCCTTAACATGTTAGTTAACATCAACACTTCAGAGTTCCTGTTTGAATGATCTATATGGAAGTTAAATAAATATTTATAAATTCCTAGATTTGGAATGAATGAAAATATTTATCATGCTTTTCCTAATCTATCATATTTAGGACAGAATCCTCTTACTAGCAACAGTGTGATTAACTGTTCCATATTAATTCAGTCAATTTCACAAGTGTGCATGTCATGACATTTGTGTTACATTAAAAATTTAATTAAACAAGTTTATTAATATATGTCAATAACATTAGCATCAAAATATAGTTGATAATTCAAATTAATTTTTATATTATATAAGTTTTAATTTCAAAAGGAAATATTTAAAAATATTCTGAATCTCCACTTCCGTATGTCATATGACATGCATGTTCTCAATTCTCCATTTTACACTGTATAACCTCAATATTATAGCTTTTATAGTGTCTAACCAATTAGAAACAAAATCTATCAGTAACAACATGTGCAAACATACAGTTTAAACCTCCTACCTTCCCTATTTCCTGACATAACAATAAATTTTTCCAACCCACCCGAGAAGCCCAGCTTATCTTTCATAACTTCAAGTCAGTTCTCTAAACCATGTGTCCTAATTTTATGGGTATGTTTATAATCAAGAAATGACAATTTGTCTCTTATATCAAGGTTAAAACCATTGGTAAAAAATGTTAGTGGAGACAAAGTGCTTGATCTGTGTTGATGAAGGTTGTTGCTTCTATCAGTAACAAACTTTAACCTATCTATAGCTTAGTTAGAAAGCCAGTTCAATGCAAGTAGTTTTGGGACTTTATATTGTAGTGACTAATTATCTTAAAATGCACACTTGAAAAGTACATGAAGTTTTATTTGAACAACTAAATTCCTGGAAAAAGTTAGGCTAGGCTTATTATGTGTTCTGAGTGCTAACATTCACCTAGTTTACACTGCTCAGTATGTCAGTATTCAAGTATCTGTTAATTGTTCCCACTGTGATGCATTGCTTTTCATAGATGAATATATTGCTTACATTGTATAAGTCAGGCATTAAAACTATAGAATTAAAAGAAAACAAATGTGAAAAGACTAATTTGAAATTATAAACATATGTAAACTGAAAATGTGGCAACAAATGATGTATTCAAATGAAAATTCACATAGAATCTTTAGTAAAAATAGTTGATTACAAAATCTGATCTCTTGTGTAAAGTCTCCCATTGTTAAGCTTTATGCTTAACTACAAACAAATAAAATCAAATTCTTGAGTACAACAAATGTTTACTAAAAGCTTGTCAAATTTCATAGAATACATTTGGTACATTCAGAGTTATAGTACGTAAAGTTTCCCAGTTAAATGGTGGTTACAAGATCAGGCAAACTGACCAGATTTTGATCAGCCTGTATTCAATTACGAGGTGAAGTATGGTTGAAGAGAAGGTTATGTATAGGAATCTCCAACTGGCAGAGACCTCTACCTTGCAGACGTTCCCTGCTCTTTGAAGACTAAAACAAACGAATGGTTATGTAAATAGAATCTTCAACTCTTTTAGTTTGGCCCCTATGGTAATAACTTTCTCAAAATCAAATTGGGCTGCAGAAAAGATGGTACAACTCTTGAAGGTTGGGTAGTGTTTAGGCTTTTTTTACTATTTTTGAAGTTGGCAGTAATATTGTCCCTAAATGAAAAAAATTGCATATTTTCTCTAAGAGAGGTAAAACCCTCTATACAGTGTGTTGTTTTCTTATTTATGAGTGTTAGGAATTCAAATGTTTACTATGCATTTTGAGTTTTAATACAAATTTTGAAAAACTTTTTTTTTAATGGTGCATCTATTTATTTGGTGTTAAATTGCTTATACTGCTATTCATTGTAATATTGAAGGGTTCTCCTTATATGTTTTGATTTATTTAGGGGTTTCATTATATATCTTAGTTTATTTATCTGCATAGTGTGTTAGAATATCCCTTCTAAGGGGTATATCTGAATATTGTAAAAAATAATTTTATTACTTAATTTCCATTGTTAAAGGTTTTGTTAGTGTGTTTGTACTTAAATCATTGTAAAATTAATGAACCACTTGTGAAATAATTGCAAAGTCACTTAAGCCTTCCTGTTTAAATGCCAAATCAAATGTAAGTATGACTTAGGGTAGTCATTTAGAGCCTTGGGAGTTTTGGAATGATAGACCAATAAGGACTTGATTTTGAATCACCCTCAGCATTGCCCAAAAAAGAAGTATTAACTGATTTTTGGCAGCCTTAAAACCTGGTATCAACTTCTCTTCCATACAAATAATATAATACAACACATAATATCAGCACCCGCAAGAAAAACCATGTGTTCTGGACAAAAGCAAAGTAGAATGAAGCAACAAACTGTATCATGCATGGAATGGAACATCATACACCATTGACTAGGAATGATGCTGGATGTGTCAAGAAAAAGGTACTTTTCTATTAATATGTATAGATTTCATAGTTCTACACCCCAGTCAGCAGAGGTGACTACTAGTGGTACTGATGGGGCTTACAGTCTATTTACACATTATTTATACATACTTTCAAGACAGACGCACTTATATTAAGTTTATATTTGTAATTATTAAAAAATTTGTATATACGTCATACATTTGCTATAATGATAATTACAAAATAAAAGATAAAAAAATTTAATTATTGCTCATAGAAAGAACAATGAAATGGACCAACAATATTACTGACTATTTACAAATAGTAACCACGAATGCAAGGTTACAAAAGTAAAAAAATAATTGTATGAAACAGGAACAACAATATTACTGACTATTTACAAATAGTAACCACGAATGCAAGGTTACAAAAGTAAAAAAATAATTGTATGAAACAGGAACAACAATATTACTGACTATTTACAAATAGTAACCATAGAGGCAAGGTTATAAAAGTAAAAAAAATAATTGCATTAAACAGGAACAACAATATTAATGACTATTTACAAATAGTAACCATAGAGGCAAGGTTATAAAAGTAAAAAAATAATTGCATTAAACAGGAACAACAATATTACTGACAATTTACAAATAGTAACCATGGAGGCAAGGTTATAAGATTAAAAAAAATAATTGCATGAAACAGGAACAACAATAAAATGGACCAACAATATTATCAACTATTTACAAATAGTAACCATGGAGGCAAGGTAATAATATTAAAAAAATAATTGCATAAAACAGGAACAACAATAAAATTTTATTGCAAAAGACCTCTCAACATGGATCACATGGGTTCATAAGCTAGTAGAATATAAACTTTATAAATTAGAGGTTCAAAATTCATAGAAATGAATTTTAGCCTTCTCTATAACAAATTGGTTACTTAATTTAGAAGTTCAATTATCACAAATTTCCATATAACGAGTCTCTGTACAGTGAAGGTATACTGTATAATGTCAAGGATAAGGTATCATTAACCACAAATAACAAAAAAAAGGATTAATTGATGCATCAGGAAAAATTTTAAAACTTCTACTTGGGACTTCACTTGAGATGATGACATAAGAAAAAAAAGTTAAATGAGAAAGCAGCATTCCACAGTTAGAATAACATGAAAGAACAAGCTACTGTAATAAATATATTAAATACTCCTAACAACACTATGCTTGGTAAAAGTAGTAACATGCATATTGATGAAGAACAGCAATAAAAAAATTCAAGAACAATCTGAGTTTCAGTACAATTTTCTAAGATTGAAAGGGGAGGAGGTACGATATAAGTTGAGTAATAAATAGGGAACTTAATAAATGAGAACTAAAGTGATAATGAAATAACTTTGAACATTACACAAAGAAAACCAGTTTTTTCTGTAACAATTGGCTTTGTAAGAAAGAGTAGAGACAGTGAATACATGCTACTTAAGGAAAGGTTAAGTGCAATTTAATGAGTTAACTATGCCTATGAATGGGTTAATTGCTAATCAAGTGGAATAAGCACATTGCTTGTTTGGCCATGTGCAGTAGAGTCATTAAATGAAACCTGGGACAGAGTTTCAAGAAACAAAAACAACTGTGACCTGCTTATAAGAAAGGGTTTGTATATCATGAGTCATGGTTATGTCATTATAATTAAATTGTTAAATGTCACTATTAAGTGCAACAAAACCTCTAAATAGCCATAGATGGAGTCCCCCCCCCAAAAAAAACAGCTGTGAAATGCAAGAACTCGAGGATATAAATTAAGCACATATCAATTTCTACAAGTGTGGGTGTTTGTTGAGATAAACATTTAGCACTGTTGAAAACTGATTAAAATCACAACTAAGTCCCTTTTGGCACAAATAAGACCAATTTAAAAGTTTATCAGAGTTCAGTTGGTATGTATTTTAGTGTGGGTTCTATGGGATAGTGTGCAAGCATAATGAATGAGAATCACCCATGTTACTATGGTTAAGTAGCACACTATGAAATCTTGTTCCTAGCTAGCATAATAAGTCAGAGAGACAGAGAATAAGAAACCAGAATTAATCAAAATGTCAACTCTTTTCATAAGTCCAGATGGAAACCCAAAATCTTTTCAGCCATTAAGTGTTTATTTGTATTACAAGAAAGAAAAAAAATATTAACTTTTGAGGAGATGAATGTTTCAAAAGGTAAATGATTTAATTGTAATTATGAAGCCAAGAGTATTAAAACAAATATATAATGATTTATGAATTAAAGTATATTGGAGCAAACTGTGTCTTATCTCAACATATATAACAACTGTTTTGTTTGTATTAGATGGTCTCTCTTTTCAATCTAGCTTGCACTATAGAGGTTCCTAAGAGATGGACAAACTTGTGAGTCACGGCTTATTCATTATTTATACTCAACCTGGAGAGAGAAGTCATTTCTGTCTCACATACAGGTCATATGACATTGATGAAGTTAAACTGGTTTACCTCTTCCTGTTTCCTTATTTATCAAAACTTACATTATGGAAAGAAAAACTGTAAAATATATGGTTAAGTTATAACCTATCTGACTTTATTTTATCTTAAACTTAAAAGAAGATAATTTTTAATGTAAATGGAAGAGAAAATAAAATGAAAAGAATAATTACATTCCTTTGAACTGGAGATTACAGAAAACTTACATAAATAGTGAAGTTTGTGACTTTGCATTGCACAAGTTAACATTTTCTTAAATGTATTTCTCTTAATACTTACCTTCCCTAACAGTTGAGTAATAGCTGTTGTGTGGGAGGAGGTAAGTATTATGGAATACAATTTTATTTTTAATGAGGAAGTGGTAAATATGTTCAACTTATTTATTAGGGGTGTTTCTAGCATCTTATAAGATGTATCTGTGATTTCAACCTAGCCTCAACCCTTCCTATAGATGTCCTTGTCTAATGCAATTAATAAAAAAGTTACTAGACATTGAATTGGTTCACATTAGGACTGCTATGGCATTAAATTCAAATTATCATAACAAGTTTGATTATTTCATTATTACGTTAAACAACTACTGATACGATTATGTTCAAGAGATGACTGGTTTTATTTGTTCAACTTACCACGCTACACACACACATAGAAAAGCAATGAGGTTTATTATACATTGATATAATTACAAAATGTTCCTGGACCAAGAACTCATTGGACTACAATTACTTAACTGCACAATACATTACATAAACATTTAGATTTTACACTGAAAACATTAAAATAAATATACAGAGAATTACAGAAGTTTTTCATTTAACTTTTTCTGAAATGAAAAGAAAAACAGTGAAATAAAACATTCAAAGAATATCTATAATAGATTACGAATGGACAAAATTAATTGAACTTGAAATCGAAATTCTCGTTTTAAAAAGCAACATCGAAGCTGATATAATCATCACAGCTGAAACTCTTGTAAAAGAAGACACAAATATAAACATTCCTGGCTTTAAGTCATACACTAGAACTGTAACCAATGATGATAGAGGAATTGCAATTATTTTCAAACAAAGTGTGACACATTGCATTTCACAGAAATAAGTTCAAAGATCAACGACAGAATCTTTTGCAACCTACACATTAACAATATACAAACTATTTCCTTCCTGGCCATGTATTATTTTCCAAGCAGTGGCAGACTGGCCCACCGGGATACCGGGAAATTTCCCGGTGGGCCCCAAAGTGATGGTCTATCACTGGAAATAATGGTGCTCAGAAATTTCATTGAGGCAGCAAATCAAATGTTTGACGATGATGAAGAAACTAATTTTGCAAAAGAAGGGGAATCCAAAAAGATGAGAACATCAAAAAAAAGAGATGAATGCCTGGTGAACTCCAGAGGGATGATTCCCCGGATGAAAGAAGTGATGATTCAGTGGGTCGCTACAGGGTGGAAGTGTTTCGTCGAGTATTATTGGACATTTTTCTAACAACCGTGAACTTGTAACTGACACAGCGTGTTTTGATCCACGTCGTTTCCAAGAACTCAAAGAAGATGGATTGCCACCAGAAGCACTGAAAAACATATGCAATCGTCTTGGTTTGGGCAAGCAGGAACTGAGCAATGAATTGCAGTCTTTCATCCTAACCTTCAACAGCCTTTCGAAAAATTTTAATGAAGAGTTTGCAACAACCAGACACCTAGAATCAGAACAGATACTTCAAACTCACTTTGATGTAATTTCAGGTTCACGTTGCACTTCTGGAATATCGTGTAGGAAGTGCCTGCTTTACTGTTTCCGTATCCTATTTAAGTATTTGCACGCATCTGCATACTCGAATTTGTTCTTAGCTTACAAACATCTTTTGACCCTGTCGTTCACACAAGTCAGTTGCGAATGCACATTCAGTAAGTTGAAAATTGTAAAAACCTTCGCTATCAAATGAGCTACTTGAAACTTTTATGCTGATGGGCATCGAAAAAGATTTACTTTCTGAAATTGCTGTGGATGATATTATTCCTTTCCTTGTGAAAAAATTGACACAGTTTTCTAGATTGCTTGCTGTCTGGGTGATTTGTGCTTTGTAAATTACAGAATTTTGACTGTTTTAGTGATATGTGCACACATTAAAAAAAGCACATGTTCCAATTTTAATTATACTTTGAAAACAATTTCAAATTATGGTTTGTAAATTACTCGGATTGGTTGTTCTATGATTGAGATTTTCTTTTTATTATAAGATTATTAAAATTTTCTAGTATTTGTATTAGGCACACATTAACATAAATAAATACAACAATATTGAATATATGTAACATTTTATTTGCTTAAAACCTTTACTTTTATTTGATTCCTTTGACTACGTTTTGGGATTAAGTGGGCCCTTTTACAAGTTTTCCCAGTAGAAATTTTAGACCCAGTCCACCACTGTCTCCAAGTAAACCACTTGACATTAGGTATTTGCAAATCTGTTTGAATAGACAGCCCATACCATTTATTGTGGGAAACTTTAATGTCTCCCCACACTAACTTTCACAGCCTTTGTACTAACTCTAGAGGATTAGCTCTTTACTTGCTTCTTGAAAGCAACAACATGCATGCCATAAATGACAACACACTGATCCATTATAATGATAATCACCACTACACTTTTAACTATGTTCTAGAACTTCTTAGTACACCCTGCAGTGTCTAGCAACCAATTTCCTTTACAAAACAAATCAACAAACAAAACATCTGGATTAACCAAACTACCACCAGTAAATAACTACACCAAGACTGACCGGAAAAGTTTCAACACACTTACTCAATCCAGCCAACACTGCTTCCTGTAAAGATGACCTAGATGCTTATGTAAATGATATTACTAAAGTCATTTCCAAGACTACACAGACAATAATCCCTTTCACCTGTAAAGGTTCTGCACTTCACAACTGGATGTTTACTCCTGAAATACACCATCTAACACTTGAACAAAGGTGATTTAGAAGATTATTTATGACAACTCATGACACTGCACTCAAACTTCAAATCAATTGGCTGCATGTGCTAATGAAAAGAAAGATCGAAGTCTTAAAAATTGACAACTGGCCACATTTTCATAACTTATTAGGAAATAAACACAATCAATCAAAAGAATTCTGTAAAAATTTCAGATCACTTTCATCTGATGAAAATAATAATTTGTTTCATCACATTGAGCAGTTACCAAGACTGACATTGACAAAGCCAACCTACTCGCTGACTACTATTCAAATTCCTTCTCAGACACCAACTCTCCTTCCTTTAGTCAACCTCTCAAACAAAAGGTTGACAATCACACCTCTACAAGGCTGGAGTTATACATTCCACAATTTCCAGCTACTAATATCAATGAAACTATATTCATCAATAACACTGACATGTCTAAAAGAAAAAATCACCAAAAGTAACCTAAAAATTAAAATAAAATCTCTTAAAACTCATTCCTTGGACATGACGATATTTAATACATAATTCTCAAAAATGCATCAGATAAACTACTAATGTACTTATTCAACATTATAAACTTATCACAATTAACAGAATGTTAACTTGACTCATGCAAAAAAGCCACTATTATAATCATCCCTAAAACCACATACATAATACATAATTCTCAAAAATGCATCAGATAAACTACTAATGTACTTATTCAACATTATAAACTTATCACTATTAACAGAATGTTAACTTGACTCATGCAAAAAAGCCACTATTATAATCATCCCTAAAACCACATCAAACAGCTCCAACCCCAAAAATTTCAGAACAATCAATCTTCTAAGCTGCTTAAGCAAACTCCTAGAATGGATAGTATCCAACTGATTACTTCTTTTTAATGAAAACAACAACCTACTTCCGAACATCCCAAACTTTTCCTGCAAAGGAAGACAAACCATAGATCACATATCCAGACTCACAGAATCAGTCTACAAGTCCTTTAATAATAACTAAGTAACCTTAGCTGTAATCGTAGCTATCAAAAAACATCCAAAACTTTTCCAACAAAGGAAGATAAACCATAGATCACCTATCTAGACTCACAGAATCAGTCTATAAGTCCTTTGATAATAACCAAGTAACCTTAGCTGTATTCGTAGCTATCAAAAAACATCCAAAACTTTTCCAACAAAGGAAGATAAACCATAGATCACCTATCTAGACTCACAGAATCAGTCTATAAGTCCTTTATCGATAACCAAGTAACCTTAGCTGTATTCATAGATGTCAAAAAAGCCTTTGATACCAGCTGGCAAAATGCCATCAGATACCACCTTCATGATATGAAAGTAAACAATATAATAATCAGATGGATCTCAAATTTTCTACCAAACTGATCAACTGTAGCAAAAATAAATAATACTTTGTTAAAATCATTCAACATCTCAGCAGGAGTTCTGCAAGGCTCAGTCATTTCCCCACTCCTCTATATTCTGTTTGTGAACAACATACTGTTTCCTGACCTAACACATATTTCTCACAATATGCTGATGATATTGCTGTTTGGAGCGTATTGAGTACTTAGCAAACAGCTACTGACAGAGTTTAAAAATCTCTAGATGTAATCATCAGCTGGTGAAATGACTGGTGAGTACTACTTAACCCATTTAAAACTCAGAGTGTTATCTTTCATTCCAGTTTAAACAAACAGTTCAAAATATTAAAAAATACTAAAATCAGGTAAAAAAATATGCTTCTGCACCAAGTTTCTTGGTATTACTTGTGACACCCACCTCACTGGGATTTAACATTTCAAAAACATAAATAAATCCACCAGTAAACAAATTACTTTTCTGACACTCATAGCAGGAAAAAACAAAGGTTATAAACCCCCCAACAATTTGAAAATTTACAAAGCATATACCTGCTCAGTAATTGAATATGGTTGCCAAGTCACTTTCAACATGCCCCAAAGCATTTGTAACATACTTCAATTACAGCAAAACAGAATTCTAAGATTAGCCCCAAGGTTTATTCCCATTAAGTACATACATAAAATATGCAGTCTGTCCCCAATCAATGATAGACTAACAACCCTCACAAATAACTACCATCACAAAGCAGGAACAAGAAACACTCTAATGTAGTATTTTTCAACTGGGGTTCCACAAATTCTGTAACTAGCAGATGTTTTTTTATCCTAACTATTAAAGTGAGCTTCTCATTCTTATGGGGATGTAAATCCAACTTCTAAATGAGGTTCCAGTGTTTTCCTGTCACAAACCTACTTGCAGTTGATGCAGTTCCTTTGTTGTCCCAAATTCACAACCACTCTTAGTGGAATATTTTCATATATGTAGATTAGTCATTTTTAGTACACGATGTGTCATTTTCTTGACCAATGGCATTTCAGGACCTGAAGTCATGATTGACCATAATATGTAGCAAAATTTAAAGAAAAGCTCTAATGTGATACCTATTTAATTGAGGTCAACACCTGTTTTTGAGCTAGCTATACCCAATTTTACTGTCCTAGTGTTGTTTTTAGGGTTTATTATTATTTTATGCTGTGCATTTTTGGTCTGTTATCCTAAATAAATAAAGTATTGGTTTAAAAAATATTATAACAGATTTTTTCTGCAAAGTAGCTTAAAAGAAATGAATAAGTTTCTTAGTAAGAAACCTCAATCAATCAATCAAATTGAAGAAGTGGCACATTTTGAAAGTCAAGAAAATTCAGTAAAATCAAGTACTAGCAGCACAACCTTACAACAATGCAAAGTTCACTAATATATTGGGAGCTATCTATTTAGTGCCCTCTACCACTGTGTATTCATTGTGGAGAAAGGCTGGCAAACACTGCCATGGCACCATCCAAGTTACAATGGCACTTTTCAAGTAAACATGGACACTTAGCCCGCAAAAATGAGGAATATTTTATGAGACTTCTGAGCTAGGAAAAAAACCAAGCCTCAGCATCTGAAAAGACAAAGTGATAAAGCTCAAGAGGCAAGTTATCTTGTGGCTGATCTCACTGCTAAAGAAATGAAAGCCCATATATTAATACAGCAGAGGTAAGTATGTTTGGAAATACATTTTCAGTTTAGGAAAATGATAACTTCCAAAACATACATACCTCCACTGACACTAATAACTACAGAATGATGTGTTTCAAACTACCGAATTTATGAAAGAAAGAAAGCAAAAACAAAGTGGACAACCCTTCTGATCAACCTAAAGAAGTCCAAAAGGCAACATCCCAGGTCTGGATTGATGGGATCATATGCCATATTCCACCAAAGTCCAGAACTCATCCAGTCTGGATTTACAAACAGTTGTCTTTACTCCCCCACCAAGTGGGCAAGAAGAATTCTGCTTACCCATTAAATTAAGGAGAGGATATGGAACACTGTTCCACCAAGGGCCAAAGATGGGACCACACCGCATTTGGATTTACGAGGAGATAGTGGACCCCCTGCATGAACAACATAAGACCTGACAGTGTTCAAAAGAGGGTCCAAGCACCCTCCACCGGATAGCTAAGCTTCAAATCTGGTCTGGTTTTATGAGTAGGCTTCTGCATAGGTTGGTCCTGCTCCTACCAACATCTGGGAAAAACTTCCAGGGACAGCCAGGTAGGAGGATCCCCAACTTCACCCTCTTCTCCAAGAGTGAAGAAAACTCAACACTCCAAACACAAATTCTTTGTCCAACACCCCAGCAACTAGGAACTGAGTCTGGTAAGGACTCCCGAGCTCCACTAGTAGATGTAAGGGGGGAACATAAGCACTGGGGAGTCCTGAGGAACAGGTCTCCAGAGACAGTACAACAGGTGAACCACGTTCCCTAATTTTTAAAAGCAAACTGATCTCGACTGATTCAGCTCTAAGATCAGCAGGGATTGGCAAAATCCCCTTTGCTTTACTCATAATAGTCCATGAGTAGCAGTCCATCAAAAACATTGTAATATAATACCACCATCCAGAATTGCATCCATATGGTCTTATGGAACATCTCATCTCGACAGAGCTCATTGCAACCAGGAACCGATATAAAAGTTGCTTGTGCAGAACTTAAATACAAGCATACCCGACTGAGCAAAAAAAAAAAAAACCAATAGGGACCCTAGAAGAGAAAGGAATAATAACTGTAAGTCAGATAACACATTACTCACCAACCTGTTAAATCTAGTAGTCAACACAGCCACGGGGGAAAGATGAAGTCCCTTCGAAGAGGAAACTGTCAGATCTTGAAGATAATGAGATATGAACGTGTCGGGTCAAGTCCACATACTGGCCCGCAAAATATCTCCCGAGAATAAGGACAGAAATGATTAAGAGAACCAATGAAGGAGGAGTGGAAGGAGGGGACCTTGAGACATGAGGATATGAACATGCAGAAGTACAAATGGAAGTAGAATAGGGTTGAGCAGCCAAAGACGATAAAGAAGACTGCAAACATGCTATATTAACTCTGGCTTCTAAAGATTCTGGAATTCCAGCAAATAAATAAGGCCGAAGAAAAGGTCCTTCCCAGAAATCTCAAAAAGCATAAGGTAAGTGAATACCCTCCAAAAATGCATCATGACTCAACAAGTCCCAGCAACAGACCAACAACAACACCAAGGCAAGTCCTGAAGAGGACAAATATGTCATAACAGTGACCAGTAAATGGCCCAGTTCATCATCAATATGTTGAGGCAATTGGTGATAGGCCTCAGACAAAAGTTGAAGGGAAGAAAAGTATCTTAAAACAGTAGTAAGAGTCAAACGAATCCATGAAAACTGTGACCTGTTAAGAGAGATAACAGGTTCATACTTGGCACCCCCCATAGATCCAACATCGGATTCAACCTTTGAGTGTCCAAATATATATCATCCTGATGATGATACGACAGGGCATGTTGTTCCGATAAACGAGGGAGGGAAGGCATAGCAACACCTTCACATAATTGTGTTGCAAACCTTCCTGCATGCACAGCAATATCAGGAGAAGGAGGAAAACTAAATAATCCCTTTGAGAACGATTGGACAACAAAGCAGGGGTAGACTCAAAAGCAACTGGTTGTATCTCCAAAACTTCACAAAGAAAAAGGGGCAGAAGGTGACTGATCAGATGAGTCCTCAGGAGAGGAAGCTCTAATGAAAGAAGGAGCAGGAAACAGGGAGTTTAAATTCTCCCCAGAATATCCCAATTAAGAATGAAAATTCAAATCAGTACCTTCCAAAGAAATACACCTAGGCCACATGAAGGACTCAATCTCATCTCAAATCTGAGTAGCCTCTTTACTTGAAACTGTTACATGGGTATTCATATCCAATTTCTTTTTGTAACATATTTGTAGGAAAAAAACAAATTCAATGAAATATATCTCTGGATAACAAAACAAAGAAATCCCAATTATTAAAAAAGCAGAAACTAAGAAAATGTAAATCACAAAATGTTAGTCTGAATGCTCGCGCTTTATTGAGAAAAAGTGATTTTATTGTCTGCATACAATGCTTATATACAGTACCTGCACAGAGGGGGTGTGAGGGCCAGGGTAAAGTTTTGCAAATTAGATATTGCCAAGGGCAGTGGAGGGGGTATGTAAAGACTGGAGCAAGCAAACACAACGTTAGACGGTAAAGATGAAAATCGAGAAATAGCTATTAGTGTCAGCGGAGGTATGTATGTTTTGGATTATTGCTGAATCCCTGATTTTACCTGCCTGTTGAGCAGTAGTGAAGATAATCTTGGGAAAAGAAGCACAGTGGGAAATTGACAACACCATAGGTAGTAGAATTACTAATATGTCACCTGATATTGAAAATAATATTATTGATAAGCTAAAAAGTGTGAGTTCTTTGCACTTCAAGTGGATTAATCCACAGATATAGGTTGTAAAGCACAGCTTTTAGTATTCTTACTTTTTGTTAACAAAGGAGTAAGAATTTAATAATTTCTTTGCTGTAAAGAGCTACCCTGAAACAACAAAATCACGTATTTTTGCAAAACAGTACAGAACAGCTCACTCACGAGAAGAAGAGTTGACATATATCCTGCATGACAGAACACTGAAACTGAAATATTCAGGACTTGATTTTGATCCATTTTGGATTGGAGTTGAAAATGAATATCCCAACATCAGAAAGAAGGCAGTGACAATTCTGCTCCAATTTTCAACTACTTATCTTTGTGAATTTTGATCTTATGCTCTTACTAATATGGAAAGTCAAAAAAAAAAAGAACAACTTTTATCAATCGAAGAAGAACTTTGAGTGTGCCTGTCAATGATTTGGCCAAGAAATCAATCTCAAATTTCACACTAAAAAGCTATTTTTCTCTACAAATGTTTAAGTTATCTTTATCTTCTTTTTTGTAAACATTTTTTATTTGGAATTAAAATCAAAATATAGAATTTCACGGTATTTTGTAAGTGAAAGTAATGATGGATATTTTTTTTTCTTATTACTAATTTGTAATTGAATTGTGTAGCTGTTATATAAATTACTTATTACTAATTTGTTTTTTCTTCTTCATTTATCATAAGTTTGTTTATAAAAGAAGAGGAAATAATGGATAGAGAAGATGGGGTTCCAGAAAATATTACCTGCTACTTGCTGGATTCCTTGACCAAGAAAAGGTTGAAAACCACTACTCTAATAGCATCTCTACACACTAAGTCAGGCACTCAAAACAATCTTCCCATACAACAAATATCTAATCTCTAAATCAACATAGATATTACATCACAACACTTTGCAACTGCACACACATAATGCACATACTGATATGTTTAACTTTATTTATGTGTTTCTTTTCAGCCTGGGTATAGAACAGATAGATTTTTCAGAACCTGCCCTATAGAAGTTTTTTTTTTCCAGCATTGGATTTATAGATCCCAGCCACTTTGCGACCCTGGCTATGGGATGTTTCCTTCTGCATGGTTTGTCGAACATTGTCACTTTACTTCTGTCCACTGATTACCTCAATTTAGCCACTGCCTCAACTCTGCCATATGACAAACTGCATAACACAACCAAAAACCATTTTTGCCTTACTCATAACTCCAACTCTATTATAACAATCTACAATAATCTTTCACATGTGTCAAATAAACTAATTTATGCAAGTGGGATAAAGAGGGATACACCCCAATTGGAGAAAGGTCCTTTCCCATAACAAGTGAATCCCTGCCATGATAAAAACAAATTTCCATGTGTGCATGTGATGAAGTAATGAACTAGAGCAGACATTACCTTATATGTGGACATGTTAAGGAGTAATCAACCAGAATAAAATATCGACATCTATGTGTTACATGAAGGAGTGATGAGCTATGACTAAACATAATATACTAATTGGTATATGTTAATGAGTAATAAATGACTTCTAAACTTTAAGTCCTATGAGCTATGTGTGTGAAGGAGGAATAAAGTAGATCTGAACAGCAACTTCTATGGGTTATCTGATAAGGCCAGGAGGATGAGGCATAAAACAGTAGGAGTGAAGTTAATCCTGAAGGAAACACCTGGTGTGGAACTAACTGGTCAGGAGAAGAAAATAAACTACAGGTAGAAGGTATATTTAAGATGGATGGGAAAAGTCAAAAGACATACATTAGCTAGAGAAGTATTTGGTGGAAAAAATTGCTCCATTTCCCCTTCTTCAACTTTAGCTTCATAATTCTGTGAAGGGAAATGTTTGGCAGGGACAGAAGAAAGAGTTCCAGGTGGCAACATGGGCCCCCACCACATGTTTGGTGATGGCTTTCACAATCTCAACAAACAAAGAACTTCCTAAATTGTTGGTAACTGTGACTTATATTTGTACTCACTTCAGCAAAAAACAAATTCACATTAATTTGGAAATTCATATTGAAAGGTTCAAAACACAAAGCAGTTGAAGTAAAATACTTAAAAAATTACACATGGATCACATTCCTATTGATAGAGTGTTTTGCTACAAGATACATCATCATGGAGTAGCACAACTTCTCGTGTTTTCATGTGCATTTTATGAGGAAGTTTCACAAGGCTGGTCGCATGCAAGTCTCTCAAGCAGTAAAGTATGACTTCAAGAAGAAAATAGATAATCTGTGTATGAAGGTGAGTGATCATATCAAAATTAAGGTAATCACTTTGAGATTGTTCCTTACCAAACACCTGACAACCATTAAAGGTTACCATTTTATATTAGCAATCTAATAAAAACATTCTTTTTACAGTTTTCTGAAAAAACACTTAACAATGCGTTTTATCTCTAGCCTTTGACTTTTTTCTAGCTAACAATATTTTAGAACACTAGGACACAAACATCATAGCTCGATGGTTTCTTTACTGATTAAACCCTCCTGTGTTTTAAGTTTCTACTGTCTCAAATTTTTTGTCCTCATTACGCTAGGATTATTTCTAAAAGAGAATACTTTTCCCCATGTTGTAAGGCTTAGCTATAACATGACACCCATCAACATAATTCAGTGACTTCTACTTGAAACATTCCAAAGATAACACCCTCAAAACATCTGCTCTAAGAACCAGGATATCTCAGATATGTTACCAATACATTTGTAATATAGTCTCTCTCTGTTGACAAGATTCCACAATTCATGAACCATCTGAACAGACAATGATCAACGATATATTTCACAACAAAATAGAAAAAGATTAGCTCTCTTTCCTAGAAATGATGATCATCAAGCCAGCTCATATGCAACTATTTACAGAAAACTCAAATATATTAAAGATCAAATCACCATAACAGTATAATGATGTACATCACAGACTGCCTTACCTTCAGAAAGAACAAGATTTGTAACACAGAAGATAGCTCTTATTGACAAGAGAAACCCTGAATATTTGATGAATGTAAAGAAAAAACAGTAAGTATATATATATACACCTGAAAAAAAGTTAAGCACCCCCAAATATTTTTCAGGATTGCTTATTGAAAATAAGGTTTAATTTTCATGATGTTGAGCGATGTTCATAATTTCAAACATAATTAAAAGGATGTGAGCGTTCAGGTGTGACATTTAAATCAGGTGCATTTT
>NW_013668179.1:78248-78968 GCF_000517525.1 Limulus polyphemus
CCAGGTGTATATATACAGAACCATATTCCCAGATCTCAATGTACAAAGTATTTGCAAAACACATAATGCCAAAAATCACAACACAATCTTAGTTAGTACACATAAAACATCATGTAAAGAATCAGTGGAGAGCAAAACTACTACATCCACCCCCTGTGAACAAAAATTTCAAAATATCAGAGGAATAAAATGACCAACAAATGTTAGAATTCAAGGGTACAACAAATATTGTAATACAGTCTGTTTTATAATGGGAAAATATCACATAATTGAGTATAATACTATAAAGATAACTGGATACAAAACATATAAACAAGATTAAAAAGTCTACATAAAGCTAATTAATAACACTCATCCAACATAGCACAGAAGTCAGCTAAATCTAGTCACCTCATTTATAAAAAGCAAACAATATCCAAATAGTTAATTGAATCCAATCCAAATGTGGTATATTATCGCTAACTTTCTAACAAGAAGACTACTTTGATTCTGGATTTGCTACTTGTCCCTTTTCAGGATTTCCCTTCAGATTGCAGCAGATTAATGGGTAAAATGAAGTGTAAAAACTAATTTGTAATTAATGACTAAAAGATAATTAATAGTTAGTAGAGGAATATACATTATCAGTTACTTCCCTTTTACTGTGAATTATTATTTAGACATCATATAGTTAGCCCCCCTTTCTTGCTTACGCCATTTGTAATCCATCGGTCAATAATC